>NC_079165.1:69289912-69494912 GCF_947568905.1 Ostrea edulis | reverse complement strand
TTCATACGATTTCTTTTTATATGTAAAATTTTTACAATGCTTTACATTTGTCATTTTTTATAAAAATTTTGTTTGCATATAAATGTATTTTAAAGTGTGAAGACATTTGAAAATAAATATAATTTGAGAAAGATGTGTGATTTTGAGGTGGGTTTTACAAACAACAGGACCTGGTTTACATACATACATGTACATGTATTTAGTAAATCTAGATGTCTGTTTAACCCATTTCTTTCTTAAGGCCGAAGAATGACTACCTGCATAAAAAAAATTGGTGACTCCACTTTTTTTTGGCATGCTGTTTTTGGCTATAATAGCTCTAAAACTTCATTGTTATTTCGGATTTCAAACATTTCGGTTGAGCATCACTGAAGAGACAGTAAATGTCGAAATGCGCATCTGGTGCATCAAAATTGGTACCGTATAAGTTTTACAATTACTGATATAGTACAATATGTATGATTTGAGAAACGGGTACATTCTGCTTTCTACTTGAGAAATTCTTGCTTTTATACTGATTCGACTGACGTGCTAGTGCATGAACTTTTCTGATGGAACTTAATTAGCCTATTCAGCTATGTGTCTGCTTTATCTGCCTGTGTACAATTTTTTTTATGCATTTACAAATTTCAGCCACACTTAACAAAAAGTATTTTGTGGAAAATCAACTTTGCTTAAACTAGAGATTGTTTTTATGAAAAACAAAGGTCTCCCCAGCTTCCCAAAGTGGAAGTGCTCCAAATGAAACCTGCATGGTATGGAGGAGAAAGCATGAGCAGAAACATAGATACTATGAACTCTGATAAGCCATATAGGAGAAGTGTTCACAAACTATTTTACACCCTACACCTCAGATCCACTATAATTTTAAGGATAACAATTGGATCCCCCTGTCCCTACAATATGCACATCTGCAAATGGTATTGAAGTATTGTACATTGTTTCAAGTCCATCGGATAAGTCACATAAGAGAAGTGTTCACAAGCTATTTTAACATACTCCACCCCTTTTAGATCCTCGATAACTTTTAGGAAAATAATTGGATCCCCGTCTCGACAATATGCACATCTACAAATGGCAATGAAGCTTTGTGAAAAGTTTTGAATCTATCAGATAAGCCATATAGGAGAAGCATTCATAAGATTTTGTGACAGACAGACAGAAAGTACAAGAACAATGTCTCCCCCTGAAAGAGGGGAGACATAATGAATACAAAGGAGAGATCTTGGAAGTCTTTCTCAGAAACCACAAGCATACTTGTGAATATGTATTGGAAATTCATATTTGTTCATAATATAACTGCCTTTGGCTAGGTGGAGGCACAGTAGAGGTTAATTTATACTTTAAAGATCTTAAACTACCATAAAGTTACATGTGCAAATTGTGTCGAATTAATATGTAAGGAATTCCTCATGTATTGTAGATTTCAGTTTGTTTTAAGGAAAGTACACAGGACTGAAGATTCATATTTCTAGTGTCCCGAAATGAACATCTTTATCTCTGTATAGGAACAAGACGACTTGGATCAGTATTGTGGCCCATGTACCTCTTTTTTCCTGCCCTATTATCCCTGCCCCTGCCCTATTTTCCCCGACCCTGTCCTATTTCCCCTGACCCTGCCTTATTTTCCCCAACCCTGCCCTATTTTCCCTGACACTGTCCTATTTTCCCTGACCCAGTCGTATTTTCTGACCCTGCCTTATTTTCCCTGACCCTGTCCTATTTTCCCCAACCCTGCCTTATTTTCCCTGACCCTGTCCCATTTCCCCCGACCCTGCCCTATTTTCCCCGACCAAGTCCTATTTTCCCTGACCCTGTCCTATTTTCCCTGACCCTGCCTCATTTCCCCCGACCCTGTCTGGTTTTCCCTGAGCCTGTCCTATTTTCCCTGAGTCTGCCTTATTTTCCCTGAGCCTGCCTTATTTTCTCTGACTGTCCTATTTCCCCTGACCCTGTCCTATTTTCCCTGACCCTGCCTTATTTCCCCCAACCCTGCCCTATTTTCCCTGTCCTATTTCCCCTGACCCTGCCTTATTTTCCCCTGACCCTGTCTTATTTTCCCCAACCCTGCCCTATTTTCCCTGACCCTGTCCTATTTTCCCTGACCCTGCCTTATTTTCCCCAACCCTGCCCTATTTTCCCTGACCCTGTCCTATTTTCCCTGACCCTGCCTTATTTTCCCCGACCCTGTCCTATTTTCCCTGACCCTGTCCTATTTTCCCTAAACCCCCGAAAAATGAAAGTGGTCGAAATTACACCCCCTCACCAAATGTACTGCAATGTATGGAGGAGAAAACATGAGCAGAAACATAGACATTATGAACTGCACTTTGTGCATTGAGGAAAAAGATGGAGAAAAGATTCAACATCGATGTGACCAATGTCATTGTTGTCCACGATACAAAAAGAATAACTGTCATGCTGAAGTATATGTACCAGTAAGAAAGTGAACATAGCCTTGTACACGAAAACAAGAGGGCCACGGGTCTTAATTATCGGTCACCAGAGTACTAGCTAAAAAGTATCACTACTCCCAAGGCCTATGAAATCTTAAAACTTCACTGCCCTCAAAAGTGCATACACTGATGAAAGGCTTTACATAATATAATAGTTGTATTAACATTAAAACATCAAAAGATATGACTAATTTGGACCCATCCTAGAGTAAAAAAACCCTGGGTTTTAAAATTCACCATATTTAGTACATGTACATCCTTTTCTGCTATTCGTAAGTATGCATTTAGATTTTATACAGGATCAGCAAACTTACACATAAATACTATATACTAAGTTTGGCCCCATCCCGTGGTCAGAACCCCTACTCTGGGGATCATCAAATTTACAATCTTGGTAAAAGACTACCTGCTCTTTCTAATTATCCATTTAGTTTCAATAACACTAAAGAAGATGTTATTTAAGTGTTTTACACATTGACACTATATAGTAAGTTTGGCCCTGCTCTGGGGTTAGAACCCCTACCCCAGGGATCATGAAATTTACAATTTTGGTAGAGTCCTTCCTGTTCTACATCTCCATGCATTTAGTTTTTCTTAAACGTACGGTTCTTGAGAAGATTTTTGAAAATTGGTCAAATTTGGGCAGTTTTTGTCCCCACCCCTAAGGCCCCAGGAATCCTGAAATTTACAATTTATGTCCCCCTTATTCCAAAGATACTTCATACAAAATTTGAAAGGAATTGGACTTGTAGTTACATGTATCAAGAAGTTAAAAATGTCTATTGCTCACACACTTAAAAACTGACCATTTTGGCCCCACCCTAATACCAAAACCCCTACCCCTGGGTTCATCACATTTACAATTTTGGTAAAGGACTACCTGCTCTTTCTAAATATCTATTTAGTTTCAATATAGTATCAATAGCACTAAAGATGTTATTTAAGTGTTTTACACATTGACACTATAAAGTAAGTTTGGCCCCGCCTTGGGATCAGAACCCCTACCCCGGGGATCATGAAGTTGACAATTTTGGTAGAGGTCTTCCTGCTCTACATCACCATGCATTTAGTTTTTCTTGCACATGTGCGGTTCTTGAAAATATTTTTGAAAATTGGTCAATTTTGGGCAGTTTTCGCCCCACCCTGAAGGCCCCAGGGGTGCTGGAGTTCTGAAATTTACAATATATGTCCCCCTTGTCCTAAAGATGCTTCATATCAAATTTGAAAAGAATTGGACTGGCAGTTATCCAGAAGAATTTAAAAATGTTCAATTGTTAATGCACGACAACCAATTGCAACTTTGTACAATGGCAATGGAGCATTGTACAAAGTTTCAAGTCTATCGGATTATAGGAGAAAAAGTGTTCACAAGCTACTTTACATCCTCCATCCCTCTTAAATCCACTATAACTTTAGCAAATTGATGCACATCTACATGTACAAATGGTAATGAAGCAATGCACAAAATTTCAAGTCTATCATAAAAGCCATACAAGAGAAGTATTAACAAGCTAATTAACACTCTCCACCCCTCTTATATCCATAATGTTTAGGAAAATAATTGGATTCTCGCTTGCCAACAATGTGTAAATCTACAAATGGCAATGAAGCTTTGTACAAAGTTTCAAGTCTATCTAATAAGTCATACAGGAGAAGTGTTCAAAAATTTAGTGACAGGCTGACAGAAATAAATACATGTGTATGTCTACCCCTGGAAGTGGGGAGACATAATTATTATGTCTCCCCTCTTCCACGGGGAGACATATTGTTTTTGTACTCTCTGTCCGCCCAGACTCTTGTCACAAAATCTTGTGAACGCTTCTCCTCCTAAATGGCTTTTTGGATAGACTTGAAACTATGTACAATGATTCATTGCCATTTGTAAATGAGCACTTATAATGTTACAACTCCATAAAAAATCAATGACCTGGAACAAAACTCAAACTCAATCTGTAACTCATCAATATACACCTGCCTACAAAAAATCAATTCAATTTCTTGAGGTGTTTAGAAAAAAAGTCTGGAAACTGGATGTTGTGGAAGGACGGACAAGGGTAAAACTATATGCCCCAACCACTTTGTGGTGGAGGCATAAAAAGTATTAAAAAAGCTTCTTCTGACAAAGATTTATTGTAGTAGGTCAAGTATATCTTCTTAATTTTGGCCAAAGAGGAGGGAGAGATAAGAAATTCCCAACCATTATTATGCAGTATGTCATGGACCAAGAACTAGCTATAATAGCACTGCACATCCCAAGGCATACAGAGGTGAATTTGACAACACATCTTTTCACTTTCCAATGTACATGTATAATGAGCAAAAATGGCTGTTAAACTTTTATTGGTCAAAACAAATATTGTCAATAAAACAAATTCTATTGGAAATAATTGTTACAGCATGATCGGAATCAGCAAACCCTGTTGTTTTGTTCCCCATACAAATTGGGAACACTCAATTCTATACAACTCCAAGAGAAGGTTCAACTTACATTTTTGTACAATGTATAAATGGGAACTATTTACTATAAAGAGAAAAAGTGTGCATATTTTCTTGATGCACATTAGATATAAACATGTTTGTAAAGTTGAATACAAATGCAAATGTTTTTCACATTTTGAAAATTGAAACGTTTGTACACACCTTTAAAAGAAAGTTACATGCTACTCAACAGACTATGGTGCTCTTGGTTGATTTGGTCCATGTGTTGCTTTTTTGTTCAATTCATCATACAAAAGTCCACAGTGTTTCATGATTGTTTGATAATTAAACAAAAACCCAAATTATAGAAACAGTGACAGGGATCAATCTCAATAACAGATAATCGTGTTCACAACAACAAAATGCAGCATGAGTTGTACAAGAAATCTACCAGAAACACATTTTTGACCATAAATTAGGGACATATAACCACAGCAGTTCGTCTTAAGAAAGTACACAATGTTTGAAACAGCAAACGAAAAGAGACTTCTGAGGATTAAATACACATTTTACAATCTGCATAAAATCATACTCCCTACATGTACCATATATATGAAACAGAATATTAGAGGAAAAACACGCATTACATTTATAATGCACACAGTTTACAATGCAGTTTATCAGCAAATTTTCTAAAGTACATGTAAAGATGTAGTGAATTAATTAAGTAGACCGTGATGTACATTATTAGTAATTTGAGTATCTGTAATAAAATTGATCAAGGATATTTACATACAAGTATAACTTGTGGTGTTTTTTTAACAACCGCATATAAATAAATAATAACAAATGCACATTAATTCATAACATAAACATGGCCACTATCCTGTGAAAATCATCAGAAAGTTAAGACATTTACATTTACCAATGTTTCTGAGTTAAAGACATATGCTGTATCTACATACACATGTATGTATGTTTTTATTTCTCAATAGAAGCACTGACTTTACAGTCAGATATAAAAACTTCATTATAATACATTTATAAAGATAAGGAATTTAGAAATCTAGCTTGTTTGAATTATGAGGGATATAAAAACAATGGTAGAGTGATGTAATTTCTGCAAAATCAGATTTGCCAATTATACAAATAACCTCCTGCTTCCATTATTTGTACACTTCAATGACACAAACAATATAGACATTCATTCCAAATAAAAACATTGTTTCCACCTAAAGAATTTAAGCAATCACCACCTACAGTCACCCTTGTTCTACAGAAATTCAATTCTGTGATAAATGGAAATCTCTAATTACATTATGTACTTGAGCAGACTGAGTAGAGAGAATCAATCATCAATATATGATGCAATGTACAGGTAACAGACAAGTAAAATATTTATTGCTATATTACGTAGTGACGTCTGTTTCTTATTTAGGGGTCTAGAGATTTTGGATATTCTGTCATTTTCTTCCTCAATATACTGCAGAGTTCTTCATTATTCTTGCTGATGTGTCAGTTTGGTTAGGCCAGGTTAAATCCACCATTTTCATGTGTACCATAAAGCTTTGGTCTCTCTAAAGGATAGAAAATTGTTTGAAATGAATTACATTTGCATACAACTCCATAAAAAAAGTGTTTAACTACATGAAAAATATTCACCGAATATTGAACCAGAAGTTATCAGCACACCAAGGATACAATGTAAGAAAACAAGTTCTTCAATAATAAATTCCATTCCTATAAAACTTTTTTCTATTTATCAGGACATGAAATTTAGGAATGTAAAAATATATCAAAATTAATCATACTGTACAGCCAGTTTTTAGTGGGGCACGAATTTGGCAGATTTTGGGTCATTAATTTTCGTGGATAAAATTTTGGTGAACTAATTTCTATTTATTCTACGTAAATGTATGCTGATGAACTTAGATTAAGCAATTTATATTTTGGTGAATCTTTAGAAACCACCAAAATTATATACCTGTTAAAAAAAACCCAGCTATACAGTATTAAAATCATTATAATTCAAATTACACATCAAATATTGTAGGAAAATTATAGGCTTTCAATTCTATTATAAACCATGAATACAAGTAACTCATTAATCTCTTCAAGGAAAAATAGAATTTTGATTGAAATGTTGAGATGTATTCAAAAATACATGCACCGATCAACAAGTTACATGTACAATTTTGAAGCAAATACATATATATATTTCATTTCCAATTGAATACTATTGCTCTAACAGATGAATAAGTTATCCATCAACACCCATGCAAAAATCAAAATCAACTGTTACACAAATAGATCATACCAAGGGAACAAGTACCAATATTTCTTGTATATTACTTTTGATTAACATGTTCTTGACCTTTGTCTTAGACATTAACAGACTATGTAGTAAATACATGAGGCTGAAAAATCAAAAGATTTTTCTTCCTATCACATTTGCAACATTTGCTATATTCTGTTACTGACTGTGACCTTGACCTATGGCTTTCTGACTTAAAAAAACTGCTTACTTTCCCTTCCCTCCTCTATCATCCCTGTAGCAATTGTGAAAATAAAAACTACAATGGTACTATTCATATGGTTTCAACATTACATTCAATCAATGTTTTGTGACCTTGACCTCTCTAAATCAATAGACAGATCTGCTATCTCTTTAACAAGTATGAGACTACAGAGAAGAGAGGTACACATGTACTCTTTGGTGTACACAACATTATTGTATTTGATCACCGACTGTGACCTTAACTTGTGACCTTTTCATCCAGAAATTTTGAGGGATCTTCCTTTTCCTATCTGCTTTGGTGTCCACCACATTGCTACAATAAATTTCTGACTGTGACCTTGTCTACTGACCTTCTGGTCAGAAATTTTCCTCTTCTGAGTCTTTATCAATGTAGCAAGTATGAGATTATAGAGTAGGGAAGTATTCTACATAAGGTGTCAACAACATTTATACATTCAATCACTTTGAATTATAACCTTTTGACCAGGAAATTATTATGCAGTGAGTGATTCCCATCTTTCAACATTGTAGCAAATAAGAGGCCAATTATTGAAATAGTACTCTTTGTATGGTGTCCTCAACATTTTTCTGGATTCCACACACTTACACAGACAAGTTACAATATTCCCTGCAACTTTGATGTCAGAGGATATCAGTAATATCAATTCTTGGTTCAAGAATTCATTTTTTTGGGTATAATCTGATACATGTAGAGAGACCACAAAATCTAATTCAGCTAGTTAATAGCATGCCATTTGCACATTGCACAAGCATTATACAGTACAGATAGATGAATAATTTCAGTATCTATTAAAAAAAAACATTGCATATGTGCAAGTACAAAATAAATCAAAGGACTATATAATGCATGCAAGAAGAGTACAAAAGCAACCTGCTCTCCATGGTTACTGTCATTCTTGGACATTGATTAACTGTTGCTGACTTGACCCAGAAATCAGAGTACCTAAAACCAGATTAACTTATCAAGTACATTGCACTACCAAAACCAAGTTAAACAAACTAGACACTTACTCAGCTGGATTTCACACACATTATGCCAACATAACTGCAGAAAGTGGGTTTTATGAAATTCTACATGAAAAGCCTTGTTTTATACCGTTACATCAAATCACATAAAAATGATTTAACTCTCTGATGGTAACACAATGTGTAATAGGCGGATCCGGTGGAGAGGGGTCGAGTATGTACCCCACTCCTTGGAATTTTGTAATATTTTTCAACATAAATATTATTTACATATCTATATATCATTCCAGACCCCTTATAACTATAATAATCTGTAATATGTTGATAGTGCTACTGCTGGAGCAAGAACAGCTACTCATACATGCACAGATCCAGAAATTTTTCCCAGGTTTTTTTTTTACAGACATTTTGAATATTTTTGTGAAGATACAGTTTCATGAAATTGTTATGAATGCTACTATATCTTCATAAGCAGTTTGCATGAAGTTTTGATAACGCTATTTTAAATATTTTCTTAATTAAAAAAATTGCAATTTTCTGATGGTGATATATGATTCTGTTTATGTATGTCTCGCATCTTAAAAAATGTGATGACCTATATATTTTATTTGATAATTTGTTAGTTTTAACTCTAATGAATGGAAATAGATACATTTTTCAAACTTGCATCAGATAAAACTGCGAGTATGGAGATACCTTAAGGTATCACACCGGTAATTGTCCAATCAAAATGAACTTAGTCAATTGTAGTTCCATCTATTTAAAGAAATATTTTTTCCTTGCACGATTTTTCTCATTTCCTCTTTTTCTTTTCTCTTAATTTTTGTACCCCTGATTAGGAAATTTTGTGTAATTTGTAGAAATAACCAAGTGTATACAAAGGAACTATTTGCTGTTGGTATCTGAGGCTACTTCCTGAGGTGCACTCCGGCTGTTTACACACATGTGAAAAACAAGAGGTACTGTGAGCAATGCTCACTAAGAATACCCCCCGCTTACCCCAATCTCCCAAAGGGTGTTGGTAATAGGTATAAACTACCTCTTTTCTGAGTGTAAAAAACAAATGGCATGACAAACCGAACCATATTGCTACTTCGATGTCCAGTGCGCGTGACCTTTGACCTTTTGACCCCAAAATCGATAGGGAACATCTTCATCCCATGGGTAGTCCATATGTATGATATGGTGACTGTAGGTGGAAAGGATAACGCTTTAGAGCCCGGAAACCATATTGCTACTTCGATGTCCAGTGCGTTTGACCTTTGACCTTTTGACCCCAAAATCGATAGGGAACATCTTCATCCCATGGGTAGTCCATATATATGATATGGTGACGGTAGGTGGAAAGGATAATGCTTTAGAGTCCGGAAACCATTGCGTCTACAGACGGACGGACGGACGGACAACCTGATTCCAGTATACCCACCCCACAACTTGTTGCGGGGGGTATAACAAGTGGATTTGAGGGTAGTCTTGTTTACGGGTAATTTATTTTCGAAAATGCCGCGTAGGGTGTTGTTTTTCTGGTGTCGGCAGACGAGATAGGTAACATAGAACTTGTCTGACTGCGTTATTCGGCATCGATTTTGTAAACTGATTTTTAATGATTTTTTTTTCCTCTATAGTAATATATAGTGAAAATAATTACCGGTGTGATACCTTAAGGAAAGTATTGAGATTCATTCGAAACTCTAGAATAAATCAAGCTGATCATGATCATTTGATGTCAAGCTTATAGTTAAATATTTTCATTGACATAAGTACAATTTCATGTCATAGTAAGTTGATTTTCACCTTCTACATGCATGCTATACTAAACCTAAACAAATTAAGGGGGTGGGTGGGGGGTGTTAGGTGGTTGTCACCATGTTTTGCATCACCCAGTATGCCAAGGAATTGCTATTTTTAGATGTGGAAAACAATGGGTTTGTAAATTTTGTTGGAAACAAGAGGTACTGTGAGCAATGCTCACTAAGAATACCCCCCGCTTACCCCAATCTCCCAAAGGGTGTTGGTAATAGGTATAAACTACCTCTTTTCTTAGTGTAAAAAACAAATGGCATGACAAACCGAACCATATTGCTACTTCGATGTCCAGTGCGCGTGACCTTTGACCTTTTGACCCCAAAATCGATAGGGAACATCTTCATCCCATGGGTAGTTCATATGTATGATATGGTGACTGTAGGTGGAAAGGATAACGCTTTAGAGCCCGGAAACCATATTGCTACTTCGATACCAGTGTGCTTGACCTTTGACCTTTTGACCCCAAAATCGATAGAGAACATCTTCATCCCATGGGTAGTCCATATGTATGATATGGTGACTGTAGGTGGAAAGGATAACGCTTTAGAGCCCGGAAACCATATTGCTACTTCGATGTCCGGTGCGCTTGACCTTTGACCTTTTGACCCCAAAATCGATAGGGAACATCTTCATCCCATGGGTAGTCCATATGTATGATATGGTGACTGTAGGTGGAAAGGATCACGCTTTAGAGCCCGGAAACCATTGCGTCTACAGACGGATGGACGGACAGACAGACGGACAACCCGATTCCAGTATACCCCCCCCCACAACTTGTTGCGGGGGGTATAAAAACAAGCTCCTCAACCTTAGATCCACCATTTTATCATTCATATGCTGACATCAAACCAGCATCACTGAGGGGTAACTGCCCCCTCCTAGTCCTACCAATAATATACACTGAGGGGTGACTACTCCCAGTACTACCAATAATACACACTGAGGGGAGACTACTCCCACTCCTATCAATAATACACACTGACAAGAGACTACTCCCAGTCCTACCAATAATACACACTGAGGGGAGACTACTCCCAGTCCTACCAATAATACACACTAAGGGGAGACTACTCCCAGTCCTACCAATAATACGCACTGAGGGGAGACTACTCCCAGTCTTACCAATAATACACACTGAGGGGAGACTACTCCCAGTCCTACCAATAATACACACTGAGGGGAGACTACTCCCAGTCCTACCAATGATACACACTGAGGGGAGACTACTCCCAGTCCTACCAACAATATACACTGAGGGGAGACTACTCCCAGTCCTACCAACAATATACACTGAGGGGAGGCTACTCCCAGTCCTACCAATAATACACACTGAGGGGAGACTACTCCCAGTCCTACCAATAATACACACTGAGGGGAGACTACTCCCAGTCCTACCAATGATACACACTGAGGGGAGACTACTCCCAGTCCTACCAACAATATACACTGAGGGGAGACTACTCCCAGTCCTACCAACAATACACACTGAGGGGAGACTACTCCCACTCCTACCAATAATACACACTGAAGGGAGACTACTTCCAGTCTTATCAATAATACACACTGAGGGGAGACTACTCCCAGTCCTACCAATAATACACACTGAGGGGAGACTACTCCCAGTCCTACCAATAATATACACTGAGGGGAGACTAATCCCAGTCCTACCAATAATACACACTGAGGGGAGACTACTCCCAGTCCTACCAATAATACACACTGACAAGAGACTACTCCCAGTCCTACCAATAATACACACTGAGGGGAGACTACTCCCAGTCCTACCAATAATACACACTGAGGGGAGACTACTCCCAGTTCTATCAATATAATACACACTGAGGGGAGACTAGTCCCACTCCTACCAATAATACACACTGAGGAATAAAGCTATTTACACAATTAAAAATAGGAAATATATAAGACCTATTGTAGGAGGTTGTGTGTCAACTTTTCTTTTTTGTTGTGCTTGTGTGGTAAAATGTTAGTTAGAACACCCAACCCTGCAAAAAATCCTGGATCTGCCACCTTTGCATGTTCTTCCAAAAAACAAATTTTGCCACTGGATCTAGTCCATCAATTTCTAATACAAATTTAACTATTCTGGGTATCAATTTTTACATGTAAAAGCTACTGACATGTAATTGTTGGAATGTGAACCTTGGAAAATAACCCAGTACGGGACCAGTCCAGCTGTCACGGAAGCAATGCCATGTTGAGTGTTAGATGTGTTATATCTATACATAGCATGTACTACAGTCACACAATCTATTTTAGCTTCACTCAATTTGTTAAGTTTCAGGCCATTAAATTTACCTCCCCCATCTGATTCTCCCTCCTCCATCCACCTCTGTCGGTCAGCCAGGAGACCATCTGAGTCAAGATCTATTGTCCTGGTGGGATATGATATGCCATCACCGGCACTGTAAACAAAGAGTAGATTTTCTATAAATGTAAAGTATGATGTTTTGCCAGAGGCATGCTTCACAGTAAGAAACAAATCCACTTTCACTATAACACACAATATTGGGACGTGAATGGCGACAAGACATCTAGAATAAAGCATGAAATATTAATGTTGAATGTTTGATTACGAGTACTTTAATTGTCATTATATCTTTGTTCAAGTATGAGGTGTCCGTTCCACACTCGAACACTTGCTCTACATATACCAGGTCATATAATACAAAAACATAGGAAGGTTACATCAAATGTTAATTGCTATCCTGACTTCTAGTCAATAAATACTTGTATGTACTGTCGATCCAATCAAGGTTGAAAATAGACTAATTTCTAATCTATTATGAACATTTGTGTACAAACCATGAATTCATTATTGGTTTTTGATCAAAGGTATGCTGATATCCTAAGCTTTGATACTGCTATTAAATATCAACAGCTAAGAAAATCACTGATATAAATTACCCAGTACCTACAATTCACACTCATTAATTTAAACAGTATATATAAATTAAGTTCTATGATATCAATAAATAACAAATTTCTTTAGAGAAATAGAAGAATACACTGTACTTCTGAATCTTTAAGAGTCAACTACATCATATATTTAACAAAAATTGTTTAAAATCCTAACATATTACAGATAAAGACCTAAATCTTTTTTTTTTTTTATCAAACAATGAATAACCTAACTATCATTATATGCACATGGATATTTCCAACAGTACAACAATAAAACTGAAAGCATGCCGACTAGCAAAACCTTAGATCAAGAAAATCAGACGAAAATAAATGCACCCATTCTGAATAATACATACTGTGGGAAAAGAAGTGAAGAACCCATATCAAAATAATTATCTTTATATAACAAGATAATGTGAAAGAGTGATAATAAACTTCTGGATAAATGCTATCTGTTACTTTATATATTACATGTACATCACAATACCCAACACTGTAAGCATGCAAGACATCTGACCTGGGAGCGGGTGTTTCCCCCATAGTTTGGTATGAATTGTTACTGTTAGCCTGGAGATTGTTTCGAGTGGGAAAGGACACCCCATCACTTTCACTGAAGTAATAGTAAAGACAGATGTAGCAGAATATTCAAAACTCATTCCATTATAATTGTACAACAATTACATTAAAAACAGTATGCAGTTCTACTTGTAATGATATCAAGGAAACAATCTATCCAAGAAATAAAATTTTAAAAAAACTTGTCAGTAGAAAAAAATCCAGATGATAAAATTCTTAAGAGTTCAATTTAAAGATTCAACACCCAAGAGTTTATGCATTGATAAATGCATTACTGATTAAATGGCTTGTAACATGGCAATAATCAGAATTTTTAAGAATTATTTTCTGCCAGATATTACAAGTAGTCAGTTTGAAAGAAAACAACTCTTGGGGTAGATTTTGTTTATGAATTGAAACAGAAGTTGCAAATTCCCCTTTTCTTAATCCACTGAGTGAATTCTCAAGTGCATGCCATCATTAAATTCCAAAATAAAGAAATACCTTGTAAATACTGGTAAAAACCATAATTTTCTATCCACCCCAAACACCTCTGTGAAGTTGTTAAACTTTCCTAAACTAAATCCATTTTTATCTGGTCCACTTTGAAATATGGGAGCTCTGAAAGATTCTGCAATAAAGCAATATAGTAAACATAATGATCTGGTGCAATTATGGAACTGTTTAATAGAAAACATGTCTTTAATACAAGCTTTAAACAGACACATGTATGTATTTATTTTCATGTGGTATGATTAAAGTTTCTTACATCAAAGTGATAAATGGGTAGACGACACCACACATATTGCAGTATCCTACCATGCAATGCATTGTCTTACCTAATGTAGATCTATTTCTAGTTGTTAAATAACAGTGGTAGCCAAACAGTGATATAAGACTTATTCCAAACATCACAGCAACAAAGAATAAAAATAGTACATGGAAATGACTCATGTCTTTGGATATTCCACTCTACAATCAGAACAGAGAGGAAATTTGGTCTTTCAAATCAAAATACATGTATAAGAAACACTGTAATTCAAATGGCACACCTAAGAAGTGGTAAGTATGTACATACCTTCCAGAATGATATGAAATATTGTAAACTAGTTATAGATATGTAGAAACAATACAGCAATCCATATCCAAGAAATAGCACAAAAAACTTATAGTTGGAGAACCCCACACAATTATTGACCCTGAAAAGACAGATGGTACAAGAGTTACATGTACCTCACATCATTTAACATTAAATGTTTGTTTTAAAAAACACAACAAGAGTATTGCAAACGGTACATAATACGCCTGTGAAATGCTTACATAGGGTGTTTTTCTTGTGCTATAATTTGTATAACTTTGCTTCAGGTATTATCAGCCATCATGAGGCTGTGACAAACTTTCATATGAATAAAGGGTCTTAACTTAAAAATCTAGATTTCCTCAAACTGGACAAGTTCAACAACCTGTAATGTTTTCAAAACTGGAAGAAAATCAAAATCCTTCCCCAGATGCACATCTTCAATACCCATACAAACACTCCACAAAATAAGAAAGTCCTCACTTGAAACTGTGGGAGGAGTAGGGCAGGCAAATTATGTACCCTCCATAGAATATTAATTTCCAAATGGACTAAGTTCAACAACCTGTATTTTCCTCAAAAATTGTAGAAAATCAAAATCCATCCCACATGCACATCTTCAATACCCATACAAACACTCCACAAAATAAGAAGGCTCTCACTTGAAAACTGTGGGAGGAGTAGGGTGGACAAATTATGTACCCTCCATATAATAATTATTACCAAATAAAGGGGCAAAACTGGAAAAAAGGTCGAAATGGATCAAAATTGCAGTATGATCTAGATTGACCCACAAAAAAGCTACGCAGCAAGTGTCAGCATGATATGTGAAAGGGAAATGAAATTATAAAAAGAAAACCCTGAACGGACGGACGGACGTACAGACATCGCTGTACCATAATATGTCCCGTCTAAAGACGGGTGTATAAAAATAAAAACAAGAGGCTCATAGCATTTTTAATCATGTGACTGTTCTACTTCATATTCCACTGAGGATTTAAAAATTGTCACTTGTTTCTTAGTGAATTCTGTAATTTTACAGCATTGGCAAATACATTATTTAACAGGATTCGGAGAGTGGGTTCCTTACCATGGGCAATGATGGTCCATCTTTAGCACACATCTATAAAAATTAGAAATATTTTGAAATGATGCTCAAAAAGTTACAAATTATTTGGATATACATATATGTATGACTACATTTCTCTTTAAATAAACACATGAATATACACATACAAAATGTAAACATCAACTGAACCCCCCCCCCCCCCCCCCCCCCCCACACACACACACACTTTTAGCCTTACACAGTTAATCAATTTTCCTGCACAAATCTCTGTTAATCAACTTTTGAATATATAGTTTTAACTAACAATGAAGTACTGGGTAAATTGTCATTTGTGAAATATCCAGACATTACGTACATCTTAATGAATACACTTATTCAAGATTAAAATGACTTACTGGCCACAAACAGAGCAGTGGTGACATCTATCTGGCTTTATACAGGCACACTTTTCACAGTATCTGGGACCTAAAATAATTGAAATGACATGCACATCCAGCTCATGAAAAAAAGCCTACTTACTCATGCTGTGCCCCTAACTTTCTGACATTTTATCAAAGAATAATACAACTATAGAAATGTCCAAATACTCACTGCCTGAATGTGTCCTATTCAGTACTGGCAATTCTTTGGCAGCATTGATTAAAATGGCTTTTTGACCCTCCTCTGTCTCCCTAGACATTTTATCTGCATCTGATTTTGACAGATAGAACTGAAACACATTAAAACTGTCTCTTTAAAATCAAATGAATACTTTTTGAAATTCTCAAATGGGGTTGTCAGTATGCATATTTATCAATATTGCTTGTACACGATGTTCGGTCTTTAGAAAATGATAGCATTGTGGAATAATGTTCTCTTAAATTCATCAACAGACGGCAAGACAAAAGTTGCATGAGTAGTGTACGTGTAGTACACGTCTCCAGAGTGATCGGCCATTGTTATATACATGTATTACATTACAATTTCTTTTTTCTTTCTTTCAGTTTTCAACACTGTTAGATGTTAAAAATGCATTAACGACATATATATGTCGTAAAAATTCCAATTATGAAATTAAATCTTCTACACACAATGTCTTCTTTTTTCAATTACTCTGAGGTTCTGGCCCCTATTCTGATTACAATTTACTACATAAATGAAACCAAGACATGTTTGTGAAATACTGATTTCCCCGGATTACAACAAAGTGCAATTGTAAGACACTGTAAATGTCAAGGTCACAAGGTCAACAAATCTGGTATTGTTGAAAAGGTCTTCTCACCAAAAAATGCTCATGCTTAATATAACAAGAGGCCCACAGGCCTTATCGGTCACCTGAATACTAGTGAAAAAGTATCACTACTTCCATGGGCTATGAAATCTAGAAAAAATTTTCCTGTTCTGAATATCTAAGCTAAATTCTAATGTTCAGCAACAGTATAAAACAAGATGTGTTCTTAAAACTTCACTGCCCTCAAAAGTGCATACACTGATAAAATGCTTTAAATAATAGGCGTATTAAATTAAAACATCAAAATATATGACTAATTTGGACTCATCCTAAAGTCATAATCCTGGGTTGTGAAATTCACCATTTTTGTAAATCCTTTTCTGCTATTCCTAAGTATGCATTTAGATTTTATACAGTATCAGCAAACTCACACATATAGATACTATATACTAAGTTTGGCACCACCCTGGGGTCAAAACCCTTACTCTGGGGAAAATCAAATTTACAATTTTGGTAAAAGACTACCTGCTCTATCCATTTAGTTTCAATTTAGTATCAAAAACACTAAAGAAAATGTTATTTAAGTGTTTTACACATAAAAACTATATAACAAGTTTGGCCCCGCCCTGGGGTCAGAACCTTGAGAAGGTTTTTGAAAATTTGTCATTTTTGGACAGTTTTTGCCCAACCCCTAGGGCCCCAGGGGTGCTGGAGTCCTGAAATTTACAATTTATGTTCCCCTTGTTCCAAATATGTTTCATACCAAATTTGAAAAGAATTGGAATGATAGTTATCAAGAAGAAGTTAAAAATGTCTATTGTTCACACATTTAATAACTGACCATTTTGGCCCCACCCTGATAACAAAACCCCTACCCCTGGAATAATCAAATTTACAATTTTGGTAAAGGACTACCTGTTCTTTCTAAATATCTATTTACTATCAATTTAGTATCAATAGCATTAAAGAAGATGTAATTTAAGTGTTTTACACATAAACACTATATAACAAGTTTGGCCCCGCCCTAGGGTCAGAACCCCTACCCTGGAGATCATGAAATTTACAATTTTGGTAGAGGCCTTCCTGCTCTACATCACTATGCATTTAGTTTTTCTTACATGTGTGTGGTTCTTGAGAAGATTTTTGAAAATTGGTCATTATTGGACAGTTTTTGCCCTGCCCCTAGGGCCTCACGGGTGCTGGAGTCCTGAAATTTACAATTTATATCCCCCTTGTCCCAATGATGATTCATACCAAATTTGAAAAGAATTGGACTGGTAGTTATTAAGAAGTTAAAAATGTTCAATTGTTAACACACGACAGATGACAACGGATGAAAACCAATTGCAATAGGTCACCTGAGTTTACTCAGGTAACCTAAAAATAGTACCTCTTACGATTTGAAAGATATTTTATTTAAACATATTTTATTGAGAAACTCAATAGGATCAGGCAACATGCATAGCTTATGTAGGCCGTCTCCCAAATACAAACGTATGATTGATAAACAGGATTATTTGAAGATGTGATAATATTGTAATGGCACCGTGTTTACATAAACATGATTAAATTGTTAATAAGAGTTTTGCTGAATTTTGCTATGAAATGATTTTTTTATATATATCAACATGTTCTACACATACACACATACACTTACAAAACCCTATATCTACAGTCACACACATACATATATACATATAATATAAAATAAATATGCTTGAAAGATATGGATTATATTCATTTTTTCTAAAACTAGGTCAAAGGTCAATGTAAAGGACACCAGGTCAAATGAAAAGGTCTTGCCAAAAGGATACCAAATATGAAAGGTCTACCTCTAATGGTGTAAAAGATAACTGACCAAGGTTGAAGGTTTTTTTTTAAATTTCCAAAAACTAGGTCAAAGGTCAATGTCAAAAGTCTATGTCAAGATCACCAAATCTAGTATCATTGGAAAGGTATTCTCAAAGAAAATGTACATGCTATATATAAAAGCAGCACCTCTTACGATTTGAAAGATTTGGCTTAATATATTCAAATTTTCTACAAGTAGATCAAAGGTTAATGTTAAGGAGGTACTATACATCATCATAATGGCCGACTTCCATTAAAAACATGGAGGAAAAATCAATATCAGCAATATTTGACTTTTCCTTTTCAATTTAAATACCTAGCTGAGTAGCTCAGTAGCTTAGCATACCAATTGGTGAACTGTAAGTCGCAGGTTTGAGTCCAAGAGGGGTTTTAAATTTTTTTCAGACTAGCTTTACTAAAACTTTATTTTTTGACAAAATGAAGAAAATTTGAAAATTTTCAACTTCAAAATATTGTTATACATATTCTCCACTTTTCATCCATATCAAATTTCTCTGGTGTAGCATACATCCTTAAAGTCATCAGGTCAAAGATTTTGGTATTGATGGAAAGGTCTTGCCACAAGGAATACATATTGCAAATATGAAAGTTTTACTTCTTACGGTGTAAAACATATGACCAAGGTAAAAAAAATTTGCCACAGACCCACAGGCCAAAAACTATATGCCCCTGAATTTGATTCTGGGGGCATATAAACTCTGCATGAATTGTTGTTAAATGGGTAAGATATATATAACTAATTATAATTTGACGGTTAATTATGAATTAATGATGCATATCACACACATGAATAACATGTCATTTCTTTGAAGAAATGACCCTGACCCAGTCGCAGCCATTCTCAGTATTTTTCAACACCTGTAATGGGACACTTGCACCTATCACAATAATATTGACACATCAATCTTTACATCTTAATCTTGCAAATACATGTCATTGAATTTATTTTTGATCATGTGATCAATTTCTATTCAAATGATGCATCTAGATCTCACCTGTCGAGGAACTGCTCCAACAGGAGTAAAAATAGTTTTCCCATATGCCCATATAAATAGGGCAAGTATTGGATGGTATATCAACAGATACAGAACTGAAAAAATAGAGTTTTATAAGAATTACACATGTACAGGTATCAATCAGTCAATGCAGGTGACTCTCTGTAACTCGAAGTTCAAGGGACCTTGATAAAACTGAGATATCGAGAGTTCAAGAGATCAAAATTCTGAAATTGAAGGTTCGCCGGTATGGTTCAGATTTTACAGTATCCGGAAATGTATACCAACAAGATCATATGATGTCGTTTTGACATGTTTTCCTTCATATTCGTCAGGTACCAAAATAAAAAACCTTATTTTGCATTAATAAAAACATTTCAGAGTTTATGTATTTATTTGTTCTTTAATCATGCTTAGATAGGCATACAAAACCAAGTTCTGATGACGCTTTACTATCGTAAACTAAACAGAGCACAATGTTATGTCGCTTTACCCAAAACAAAAATTCTAACAAATGAGTAAAACGATGTTTTAGAGTAACTTTACACAAAGAACAAACTTGAAAAATTTAACAGTCTGTAGATCTCTAAATTATGTATAAAACTTGCTCTCTCGTTGTCACGTCAAAACAAACAAGAGGTACTGTGAGCAATGCTCACTAATAATACCCCCCGCTTACCCCAATCTCCCAAAGGGTGTTGGTAATAGGTATAAACTACCTCTTTTCTGAGTGTAAAAAACAAATGGCATGACAAACCTTGGGTATTCTCGTTTGTAGGGAGAAATGGATTATTTAGGAACACAGCATCTCCATGCGATGAAAAAAGCTGTTAAAGAATTTAAATGGAAACCATATTGCTACTTCGATGTCCAGTGTACGTGACCTTTGACCTCAAAATCGATAGGGAACATCTTCATCCCATGGGTAGTCCATATATATGATATGGTGACGGTAGGTGGAAAGGATAATGCTTTAGAGCCCGGAAACCATTGTGTCTACAGACGGACGGACGGACGGACAGACAGACGGACAACCCGATTCCAGTATACCCCCCCATAACTTGTTGCGGGGGGTATAATTATAGATTTTATTCATAGTCGGATTATATATAATTTTAATCATCATGACTCAAAACCCCAGGACAAGGTGTAAACTGACCAGTTAGTCAATTATATACTCATGTGTATCACCTCCACAAAGAAGCATCGGCAATGTTTCAACTATGTAAACACTTAATTACCCCTCCAGCATTCAACAAAATCCAGGTAAGGCCCAAGTGGAAATTATTACACACTTGGGTAACGGTGGGTATACGCTACCTCCACTTCGAGAGATCTAGAGTGAAAAACAATGAAATGTGTTTTACGGGACCACAACTTCACTTCGTGAGATCAAACGTACATTTGCTGTTATATAGAGAAAAAAATCGGGACCATGATTTCACTTCGAGAGATTGAAGTTCGAGTCATCGAGAGTCACCTGTATATAAATTTCTACTTATTTATAAGAATTACATATGTACAGTTATCAGTCAATATATAGATTTCTACTTATTTGAAACCCATTTCGTGACCTGAAAAAGTAGGTGGGACCTAGCAACCAAAACAGATGTTATTTGTTATTATCAGACGGGACACTGCATCATCATGAGGTTGAAATATATCATGTCAGAGACTCCATGTCATAATAACTAGTGGCTATCATCACTTAACTAGCAATGACATTGTAGTCTATTGAACTTGTACACGTGTATGTTGCATCTTGTACGGTAGTAGATCAAGACAGTGTAACTGTTGGGTAGATTGTGATGTCACAGTGATAAGAATCTCAAAACTGAACAAAATTAGAAAATCAATGAGGCTGCTAATATCATTTTTGGGATATTTTCAAGTTTTCTTGAATTCCTCCACCAAATCTCCTTTGAATTTGATGAAACATTCAGAATAGATTTGATTTGTATAGTTCTTTGGAATTTTAAAACATTGATAAGCATCAAAGGCATGGTTTAAGTATACAATACATGATTATAAAAGTGTCAGAGCACAAACTTAAATGTCACCTAGCCTAACATTAGTGATGAAACGATTGTCGCCGATGATCGATTGTCGGTCGTTCAGAGACCCACGATGCTACTAATCGATTACAAAATAAGAGTCGCCGACATTGTTGACCAAATAAAATCCGGAAATCACTTAAACTTTGTTCAAATTTTATTTTCTGTATGTCAAACCCGATCAAAAATAAGCAAAGAAAATGGCGGGAGATATGAAGGACGGTAACAACAATGACATTCGACAGTCAAAATAAAGGAGTCTATCTCTGATATCTTTGATACATTGATATTATAGATAAATTCCATTACTTGATATATTGGAATTCTGATTTATATACCAGTGAATAAATGAAACAAAGAAGAATTCAAATGTTGTTTCCATACATTTAATGATTCTGTTACATCTAATTTGAGGGGAAAACACTTAAATGCCAATTCCGATTATAATCGATTATTAATCGAGTACATGTGTCCGATTATTGCCGATAATCGATTGTTGTTTTAGGTCCGATTGCCCATCACTACCTAACATTGAGGTAAGCTTAAGTACTTCATATTTCTATGACATATTAAGTCTATAAATAAATTTTACTCCTATGATTTAAAAAAAATCATTTTCATATACTATTGACTATATATTTTTGTCTAAACGGTAAAACCACAGAAACTAAGAAGATATCAAATAATCATTGAAAGGGTCTCCATTCCCCATAGTCTGTATGAATTTCAAACAGAATTTGATTTAAGTTTAACAGGCCTAAGATGTAATATTAGTCAGCTTTCACTGATTTTCAGGGGAGAAAACTCTTTGGAATCCATACCCGTACTCCCTACAATGAAAAGACTTGAACATATTTGTATTGGGAGTCTCCTT
This sequence comes from Ostrea edulis, assembly GCF_947568905.1. NCBI lineage: Eukaryota > Metazoa > Mollusca > Bivalvia > Ostreida > Ostreidae > Ostrea > Ostrea edulis. The sequence continues at coordinate 69,472,098 of NC_079165.1, read as the reverse complement.
TATTGTGAATTTACCAAGCATGAGGAAAATTCATTGATAAAAGATTTTTTCATGCCATTGCCCTATCCTTGATAACAAATACATGTACATCAAAACCTGTAGATTAAAAAAAAAAATTAATTTATATGTTATTAGCTTAATGTTATAGCAGTACCAAATGGAGTGGGTCAAAATTAGTGCAGCAAAACAGTATAAACTATTTCTGTCTTTTTGTGAATGACAGGCCAACCAGCAGGCAATGTTGTATTCCTACTTGTTCAATTAAACCCCTTAACATATCTAGTTGGAAATCACAGAACTCCGTATCATTTTCAATAGTTTTCCAAACAAATATGGGGCATGATTTTTAAGAATTTGAAAATAAACACAAACATTCTTTAAGTGTTCACCTAGTTTCATTAGATATATATATGAAAACTTGTTTAACCTCTAGCAAGTTCAGCGGGTCTCAGTGAAAACTCTAACAATGGCTTTTGTTTTTAAACTAATAACAGCAAAGGAAATAAATTATAGGCATCTTAAATACTTTCTACAAGTCATCGCTTTCTATAAATGTGTAAGTGTCATTTCATTTTAATGCACGCAGATATGTGATCTCCATACATCTTTGCTATGTACCACTTCTGTGTGATGTCAGGAAATATTACAGAAACAACCAATGCTTAATTCATTCTACCTGAAAAAGTATTAGGTCAAAATTATTTAAATGCATGAACTAAAATATTGTATTACCGACTTATTATATCAGTTTTACATTCAACGCTGACATTAACATAAGTGTAAACAAGATTACCGCAAACGGTACATAATAAGCCCATGAAAAGCTAATATAGGGTGTTTTTCTTACACCACGATTTGTACAGCTTGGCTTCAAGTAGTAGCAGTAATCATCAGGTTGTGATGTACTTTCTTTGCATTGAAAAAACAAGACAAATCATGTACTCTCTATGTAACATTTTCACTTAGCACAAGATGTATGTGTACTGGTCCTTGCCCCAAAGAATCGGTCTGCATCCTGCTACTACGAACTTGACCTTAAGAAACAATAGGCATCCTCCACATGACATAAAGTGTATATGTACAAAGTTTGATGGTCCTAGCCCCAACAGTTCGGTTTGTATACTGCCTACAAGGTTTTCCTAAAGAGTGATACTGTGACCTAGACCTTTGACCTTGAAAAATAATAGGCATCTTCCTCTCATCATGGTGATCAAATGTACCAAGTTTCAATATCCTGGAGCTTACGGTTCGTTTTGTATCCTGCCTACAAGTTTTCCAACTAAGTGATACTGCGACCTTGACCTTTGACCTATAACCTTGCAAAACAATAGGCATCTTCCTCTCATCATGGTGATCGAATGTACCAAGTTGCAATATCCTGGAGTTTACGGTTTGGTTTGTATCCTGCCTACAAGGTTTTCTTACTCTTACTAAGTACTACTATGACCTTGACCTTTGACTTCTGACCTTGAAATACAATAGGCATCTTCCTCTCATCTTGGTGATCAAATATATCAAGTTGTAATATCCTGGAGCTTACGGTTCAGTTTGTATCTTGCCCACAAGGGTTTCCTACTAGGTTTTCGTACTAAGTGATACTACGACCTTGACCTTGAAAAAGAATAAGCATCTTCCTCTCATCATGGTGATCAAATGTACCAAGTTGCAATATTTTGGAGCTTACAGTTCGGTTTGTATCCTGCCTACAAGGTTTTCCTACTCCTATTAAGTACTACTATGACCTTGACCTATAGCTTCTCACCTTGAAAAACAATAGGCATCTTCCTCTCATCATGGTGATTAAATATACCAAGTTGTAATATCCTGGAGTTTACGGTTTGGTTTGTATCCTGCCCACAACGGTTTCCTTCTAGGTTTTCGTACTAATGATACTACGACCTTGACCTTGAAAAACAATAGGCATCTTCCTCTCATCATGGTGCTACATTCTACCCAGTTGTAGAATCCTAGAGCTTACGGTTCGGTCTATATTCTGCCCACAAGGTCCGAACAGACAGACGACGCCATACTATAATACATCCCACCTTCGATGGGCGAATAAAAAGCCTAGCAAGATGACAACGTTTCCTGTTTACAAATGGCTTACTCAAGCATGCTAGAGGTTCACGGCGAGATACTTTTGACTTGGTGTCGCTATATAAGGGACGTTAATCGAGGCTCTAACCTGTATGAGTACAAATGGCTATATATGTACGAAAAAGTTTCCTGGCACCAAAATATTACTATGGCTCAGCGCTTTCTCTTAGTTTGTGTTTGATTTATCTTGACCAGTATTGAAGAAAAAACATATTGCACTGAAACAACTCGATACACAAAACAGACTACTTTTTGCTAAGTTCACCACTTGAAATATATGAACTGGAGTTTAGATAAAATCTGATCATAATTGCAAATCACAAGTGAAATGTATTTTATGTCCTTCTCAGATTACATATCTATGTAAGCAAATGTATCATATAATGATGACTGCATATTATTGAGGTATACTAATGCATTTTCTTCTGTTTAATTTTCCTTTGTTCCTTGCAATTAGCCTGTGCATCTTTATGTTAAGTTTGTTGAACCCTAATTTTACGCTCTACTACGGGGGCATGATTTGAACAACCTTTAATATACACTATATCAGGAAGCTTTCATAATTATATAAGTTTTATATTTCTGGTCCAGTGGTTCTTGAAAAGAAGATTTTTAAATGACACAACCCTACTCTTGCCTTTTCTTGATTACCTCCCCTGGGAAAGGGGTGTTCATTTGAATAAACTTGATTCCCTTCACCCAAGGTTGCTCTGTAGCAAGTTTGGTTGAAATTGGTCTTGTGGTTCTGGAGAAGTTGAGAAAGTAAATAGTTTAAGGATGGTAAAAAAAAAAAGACAGCTAGCACTCATGTGACCTAAAAATGTAGAAAGAATTTCTTTTCTTTCCAGATAATAAATGAGACATTACCAAACTTAATATTACTTCCTTTCTTGACTAGAATATCCTGATTTATTTCATCTTTCAACCATATTCATCATTATCAAAGCCATGTGTTTTGATGCACAAGATACATGTATTTGATTATGGCATTTACATTGGAATGATATGCATATATACTGCTGCCCCTATTCGTCTACCAATCAATAGGGCATGGATAAACACCACAGTGTGCATGGAGAGTATATTTATAACCTTACCTTTTTCTGCTATGTTAGGCACAGTGACTGAAATAGAAATTTTAATCAGTCAACATCAACATATAAAATATATACAGTACATGTACCATATATAATTCAGTATATAAGAAATTTAATTGATCCTTGCGACTACGAAAAGGAATCAAATTTCTGTAAAACGAACCTTGATAATTAAATCCCTGGATGTAAAAGTGATCAGTCTAGTTTAATCATTGCAATAATCAACATAAATGTCACTAATGTTAGTACCAAGCAAATCTCGGATGGACTGAAGGCCTGTCCGCGACGCAAGGCTCTAAAGGTAACATGTATGTGAAAGGGAAAAGTAAAAATCGGCAAAAGAAAAGAGAAAATCTCTACATATGTTTTACTGAAAACTTTTATGAACCATATGGGTGCCACCATTTTTTATTCATTAGTTGCTTCAATGGTTATTTAAGTTTTAAATTTGACTGCCACAAATACAACACTGAGGTGCAATTTGTAATTCAAAAACTCAATTTGTATAATTATCATTGTAACATTATAGCAAATCATTCAATAGAAAACCAATAAATATGACAAAGTAGATGAACAAGTTCATGGGTTTCTTTAAATATTTCAATTCAATTTATTCTCATATTGCACATAAAAATATTCACACTTACTTTTTTACCACTCTAAATTTGTTGGTTAATTTTGTTTATTTTTAAATGTGTTGAAATTGAATTGCAAATGGGATGCATTATTGTTGTCTATAATTGTTTGGTTTGAATAGCTAATGGTGACGTCACAATGCACTGTTTACATCGGCTGGCATTATATTCCCTCCGTTAAATGAATAGGCGGATCCTGTAGTTATCCTCATATATCCCCCCCCCCCCCTTTAATATTTGGATGTTACTGGGCGTTTAGTGCAAGGGGAATTTCATAAATAACATATATTTTCAAGTGAATGGATATTTCTACTTCTAATTTACCATACTTAACTGAATTATTATTATCACTTAAGACATGCCAATGACCATTTCATGTTTCCCTCCGTCTAACGGTCACACCGTCAGAAGTGTAGCAGACAATATAAAAGAGAACTTATACTGCCTCACTAGTGAGCTACGTTTTCTGGTGATGTGGTAGAGTCTCTCTCTTGATCACGCAAGTTTAAGCAATGGCGAACGTGATCAGCACTTGGCCGGGTGACCGCTACACGTTTCAAACTGGTGAAGGCTTAGTGACTCTGGTGTTTGGCGGGAGGCCTGCTTCAGGTAAAGTATCTCCGGAGCTCTAGGTACGAACGTGGATTCGTCCGGGGACGACTGGTTGTCGTCGGAAATGGTTGATGCCGTTACTGGGCAGGTGCCAAACACTCAGAGAGGACTCACGCTAAGCTTTGGGACGAAGCTTCCCTTAGCAGGGGGGAGTGTAGCGGACAGTATAAGAGGGAACTTATACTGCCTCGCTAGTGAGCTAGCTTTTCTAGTGATGTGGTAGAGTCTCTCTCTTGATCACACAAGTTAAGCAACGGTGAGCATGATCAGCACTTGGCTGGGTGACCGCTACACGTTACAGAAGTAAAGGAAAGGAGAAAATTTATGGCTGGACTGGGAATCGAACCTGGGACCCCTGCATTACTAGATGGGTGGTCTAACCACTGAGCTATCCAGGCAGATATCCATTGCCCATATAGCCCTAACTACTACATTGAACAGGTCCAGTCCAAAGACTATTTCTACCTACGTAGCTACTTATAGCTACGTAGGTATTTAAACCTACTCCAGATAGCTATTTTTACATATTTTTTCCTTTACTTGCATTTCGTGGCCAAACACAGGAACGGCGCAATATGGTGTGTACCAAATTTCTTGATTAACTTACACTGACGATGAATGCCACAAAAATATTGGACAAAAATGATTACTTTCTAACCTTTCAAATTTGCATAAATAACAGCATCCAGTTCCATTTCCTAAGAGCTTAGGATCAAAGCTACATGTATGTGTTAAAAAAGTGTGAAATGTCTTACAAATCTGTATTGATTTTAAAGTTTACCTTCATGTATTTTTACATTAAAGGTTTTTGGGGCGAATTTTCATGCATTTCCTCTGCATTCTCCACCCTCGTAAAGTATTCAAATTTCCACTCTGAATTTTGTCGTGCACATACACAACATGTTGCATAAAACGACTGACCTGTTTAAAAGATGCGCCTTAATTATTATTTATTTATATTTTCAAAAACAGGTAAAAGTAAGTAGAAGTAGCTACTTAAGTAGGTTTAAATACCTACGTAGTTATTAATAGCTACGTAGGTAGAAATAGTCTTTGGACTGGACCTGTTGAATCTGACCATTTGCTGTAATATGTCAATTTAAATTCGACACAATTTTCATTTGACATGGTTTGTTCACTTTTTAAAAATAATGTACACTCTTCAACATAGTTTAAAATAATGGATTTATTTCATTTATGAAAGCTCTTGAAATATTGGCGGATGTTCTTTTCACATGAATATGAATCATCTTTGAAGGCTGTATCAAGTGGCATTATGAACCACCCTTTCCAAATGAAAATGTACATTGATCACTAATTGTATATATATAAAATATAGGCCTCTGGAATATGTAAATCCTTTAAAGTTTCTTGAAAAGTCTTACATCAAACACATACTTCTAAAAATACATAATCAATAATCTTATCACTGTCAGGAGATTTACTGTGTATCATTCTTATTTAGTGTTGGCAACCATTGAAAAATAACCCATCCACACAAATCATTGTATACTTACATATACACATTTGAACAACATATGCGTAGTAAGACCATACAATTATGGCTGAAATGAACACAACGGGAAACCATCGTACAATATCACAACAAATTGTCAGTGCTCTGGGTGCCATTTTTACATAAATAATCTTCCGGATGTGAATGTGCTTCACGTCATCAATATATGTGTTCTCAGAAATATAATTGAAATAGGGTTTAAACGAAACTAAATTAAGTCGTCTTTAAAGTTAAAAAATCATTTTTGAAAAAAAGATACATAAAACCAAAAGAATAACGTTGAATCGTGTTAAATTTCGGCAATTCTCAAGAATTTTCACATGCCTCCGCATTGAGATTGAAGTTCATGAAATTAGCAGAGAAGTTCCGAATGCAGGGCAACTGTTGTAAACAAGATGGAGACTGTTGCTCTGTGTTGGCAGGTGACAAGTGTGATAAATTCGCTTTAGTCTTCTGGATTTTTAGGATAGACAGTCTTCGATCTTCAAAAAAAGTATAGATGAAACAAATTTTAAAACAAATCCCCGACGTATTACCGTATCATTAATAAAGGACGCAGAGAGATATGGTGTTCGAAAGTAGAAAAAAAACCTCGCCATCGAAATTATTGGCACTGGATCCATACAAAAAGAATGCCTATTCTCAGAGTAAGACTTTTACAATAATTGCATAATATTCAAGACATATGTAGAATTTGTTTCTATATTATTTGTTAAATATGTATGATGTACTGTAATTTACCTTTTTATCATTCATTTCTAAGATACATGTTGAATAAATATTTGCAAATTCATTTTGTTTCATTAGGCAAGTCAGGTAAGCCGTGCATGCTTTCTCCATTATCATTAAATCAATCTTTATGATGTATATATTGTGAATTAATCAGAATGAAGCTGTTTTATTGACTGTTCATGTTGATGTGTACATCACAATACACATTCAATGGTTACACACATATAATTATATAAGAGTAGACCTGTAGTCATTTTAAGAACTAATGCTATATTTCACATTTCAACATTTCAGACAAAGTGATACTGCTTGATAACAAGATTTTCATATAACATGAAATTCAATCTTTTAAAATAAACCACATCAAGTCTGATTACTTGTAAACAATGAATAGCAATTTAACCAATTTGGCTGTTGATGGTTAATGAGATATCCTAGCAATTTAACACATAGTCAGTTGTTTTCAATAGTGCTTTTGTTTAATTTTGAACCGAATTACAATCAAGATGGTGCATGTAAATTATATGGAAGTACACTGTGTTGATTATATTTTGCATGTTAATTCATAATCAATATAAACTATATAGCACAGGTATATATAATGTAAGGTGGATGTTTTACTGCATGCATAATGTATACATGTAACACAATATACTGGTTTAAGAAATAAATAATATTTATAAATGTAAAATTGAAGAAAAAAAAGAAAGAAAGATATAACATACAACTAGCTGTACATGGTGTGATCAAAAGGCATACTACTTGTACTAATTATGCAAATTATATTCTGTGCTTCCAATTTCTGTGGTTGCATTTATACCTACATATACCTATATATTATTTGTGATTTTAAAATTTATTTTTTTTTTGGTTGTTTTTTTTTTTGTTTGGGTTTTTTCCTATATGCAATATTCTGCAAAAAATGGACAAATGCAGAAAATACCCGTTATACAGTTTCTATGCAGTGTACAATGTATTTACCCTATCATGCAATCTACTGATTCATTGGAATTAATGTAGAACAAAACACCAATGCATTCATATCTTTAGGAAGTGCAGTGACTGTATCGAAAGTAATCCTAATCCACTAGCACTGCATTGTGGAGACCTGTAGACTATTCATTTGCTTTAAGGTGCTGAGTTTTAAAGCATTTAAGACGACAGGATTTTTCTGCTGGTGTTATATGCTAGGAGATAGAGTTTTGTGTTTATCTTTTCTCTGGAAATATTGATCGGCATTACAAATCAAACCCTTAGGTGAACATTTTTATCTTAACAGATTGAATAAGATTCTCTAAGAGGGGACATCAGCTTATGAAAATTTGTAGAATGACACACTTTTTTTTTTTAAAAGAACTATAACCTTCATGCAGGTGTTTGCAAATCTATTAGGATATTTTATAATCCTGTCATGCATATAATATACAGTGTGCTCCAATAATAGGCTTTGTCATGTGCAAATACACATATACTTCCAAATGCATGTCTACAGACAAATTGTCAGATTGTAAATATTGCAATGTCTCATATCTGCAAAACAATCATCCTTTTGTACTGTGAATATTTAACTATATATATATATATATATATATATATATATATATATATATATAGTCATATATGCAATGTATATTATATTATTTCATGTTATGTCATTTTGATGCATATTAGATTAAATTCCATTTGACATGTTTAATTGAGGATATCGATAATCTTGTCTAACTCATAAAGACAGATTTCCTATCTCGTTCCACCCCGAAAATGTTTTATGAATAAATTAGAAATCCATTGCTCTGTCAGCTCTTTAGTAACCAAACATTGTGCTAACAATTTGATAAACTTTCTTTGTCAAGCATCAAGAACTGTATACACATAATTAAATCATTAATCATCAAGTTGTTTATACAAGAGATACTGGTAATGGAACAGTTTCAAGATAAATACACTGCGCATTGAATGATTACTCTGCATGTTATAGAAATATGTGTTTTTGGTGTAAGGATGAATAACACATCATGGCTGACTTCCTTTCAAAACATGAATGGAAAATGAATCTGTAATATATGTATATATCTTCACTTGTCCTTTTGAATGATCATTAATGCATAGATACTAAACCAGTTCATAACTCAGTGAATTAACATTTGGAGACTGCCTGGTGATCTGTATCATGAATTTATATACCAAAACCCATACAGTACTTAAGGGTGTAAGAGAATTAATACCTAAAAATAGTTGTACATATATTATGTAAGCATAAAGTAACATGATTTACATACTTATATATTTAATACATTTCCAATGTTTTTGCCATTGATATGTTTACAAATTGTAATGATAGCTAGCCTATTTTGTGCTGCAGTTAAATTGCAAACAATGCACATATATGAGTCTTGATGAAATATAGTACATTGCAGTACATCTTGGAATTCTGACAGAAATAAAATTAGAATGTAAGAAATAAATTTTATTTTTAAAAATACATGAGGGACTAATAACTGCAAAATTTCACACAGTTGGTGCATACTTTTTTTGATAATTTAAGTGCTAATTAGCACACTTCACAAAGTATGCTGACATGAAGCATATTACAGTTCATACACTCGTTTATTTTCAGAAATGAATTTTATTTCTAAATCAAATACAAAACAAGATAGGTTAACATAAGCATGCATTCATGATAATGAATAATTGAGCAAAATCTCTAAAATCTTATAAATATCCACATTTCTGTTCTGACCGGATGTTTAAGTGGCTCAGTGGTTAATAGTGTTCACTTCATAACTGGGAAGTGATTGGTTTCAGCCTTACTCCTACGTTGGCTTCCTAATATATTAGTAGGTAGTGACTGCAACTTCTTCAGAAAAACAGCATTTAAAAGAGATCCGTGAGTTGTGGGTCTTTTGGATAAGACCTTCAAAACTGAGGTCCTGTGTCACAGCAAGTGTTGGTATAATAAAGATTATCCCTCATTGCTATGGTCTTGAGCACCAGGCATCAGCTCTAAATTTGCATTTCACCTACAGCTGGAATACCTCAGTATGAGTGAAATATTCTCAAAGGGATGTAAAACAAAACAAAAACATATATGTGTTTGCATTGGAACACTTACCAAAAAAAAATGTATGAATATATTTTCCTAATTTACGATCATGACATTTTTCAGTTAATAACAATTGATGATAAAGTGTGAAAGTGGAAGGTTTTTTTAATGACTTCTCTGACTATATATGTACATTTCTAAGATCATTGTTGAATGGACATGTATTTTAAAGTGCAAGTGATGTATGACTGCATTTTGATTGATTGAATATTGTTTAACGTCCCTCTCGAGAGTATTTCACTCATATGGAGAAGTCACCACTGTCGGTGAAGGGCTGCAAAATTTAAGCCTATGCTCGGTGCTTATGGCCATTGAGCAGGGAGGGATCTTTATCGTGCCACACCTGCTGTGACATGGGGCCTCAGTTTTTGCGGTCTCATCTGAAGGACTGCCCCATCTAGTCGCCTCTTACGACAAGAAGGGGGCACTGAGGATCTATTCTAACCTGGATCCCCCAGGATCATTTTGATGATAGTAAATGTACATACATTCTAATGAAACTGCAATTTTCACTAAAACAAGTAAATTCTAAAAGTTTTCAATTTCAAAATATTACTTTAGTTACACATCTCTACTTTACATTTGTAACAGTTTTCTGTGATACATTATGTGTTATAATACATCCTTGAAAATTTTCAGTTTTTATTCATATACATGTAATACATTTGATTACTGTATTTTGATTTTCATCATTGGTGCACTGTTTATAAGTATTCAAAATTCCCACATTGAATGCAATTACACAGGTTTTAGTATCGTTCGTCTTCTGAGCAAACAGTAAATGGATCAATATATATGCATATAGTGCATTGTTTGGTGAATGATACAAATTGTTTTGTGAAATATTTTATCAACCCAATCTAGTATCATAGCAATGAAAAGCCCAAAACGTTAACTCTGTCACTTATGTATACCAATTTAACGGTCTGGGAAAACTTTAACTTATAATGTTTGATTTTCAGATAACCAGAGTGAAATACAGAGTATTTGCCATTTATTGACAGAATTAAAGGGAGTCCGAAGCTCCTTTAATTTATTTTACCTGTGCAAATGGAAAATTTAAAGGGAAAACTCAATATTTATTCAATGGACAAATCATCATACTTTAAGCCCTATATATTTTCATTTTATTACACAATATGTATCACTAAAATAAGTGAATAATGTTTCTTATTGAAAATATGTCTTGAATTCAATTACATGTTATGAACAAGGAAGCGATAATCAATTTGTCTGTCTTTTTCATATGGTACTACATGTATAACAATCCAATATTAAAGATTGAAATTAAAGTCTATCATTATACTGACAGTGTATTCATAATGTTCATTTTGTTTAGATGTGACTTTTGATATCCGTCACCTTGACAAAGCCCCTGCCACACGGAACCCTGTGGTCAGTGAATCAGAGGATGGCTATAACCCAGAGGTCAGTGCAAAGAAGACCCCAGCCAAGGACTGGGAGCTGGATGTCCGAGCCCTGATCTCCTCCAGGAAATGGCTACAGAATTATGGCCTGAAGAAAAACCGTCTGACTTTTTACCAGATCTTACCCGTCATTGGATTCAAACTTAGTGATGGTATTTCTATTCAATAATTCAAACTCTAATGCCATTTTATTCAAGTTAGCATTCACATGATGGTCCTATAAATGTCAGACCTTGATCCTAACGATATAGTTGTAAAGCATATAAATGCAGGCAATTTCCAATTCACACAATCTGTGTACTGGGCAAACCATTTCCCCTTTGAACTGTTCAATAATTCAAACTTTAATATCATTATTTATTCAAGTTTGTGTTCTCCAGATGGGCTAGCTGAACTGCAAATCCTATTGATACTTGTAAAACATGAAAAATGCAGGCCATTTCCACTGCACAAATTGCTATGTTTGACAAACAATTATTTTCCAACTTTAGCGGGGAAGCTTCAAGCTAGCTAGGGCAGTTTTATCCTACAATATTTGTTCAGATACTAAGTACATATATTGCATACATTTAAATCAATACATCATACAAAAATTGCAAACATTCAGATCAATAGTTCATACAAAAATGCATACTTTTAGAGCAAATGAGTTTTAAGAAGTGAACTAATTCCAACTATATAGTATATGCAATACATTGTATTGAATATTTCATTGATAATGAATCATATAATTTCTTGATAAGACAACATCGAGGTATCCAAAAATTTCACTGGGATATCACAAGGATAGAAATTGATACTCAGACTATCACTGAATGGAATCCCTTGCAAGACCAACCATCAGGGTTTCTGAGCATGCATGATTTGGAGTGTGAAATTTAAAATTATCTTTTTCTGACAATATATTGAATAAGTTTATCACACTAGATTTGAAGTCCAAGTATTAATATGATAACTTAATTAAGGAGAGAGCTGGGCCTCAATCGAAATAACTATCAGATTTTAATGATACAGGAGTGTTGTCCTAATGCTATGGAAAATTAATTGATTTCGTATTAGGCATTATTGTAGTGATAATAAGAGCGAGTGCATTGCTATTAACAGTTCAATGGATAAAGGGTACAATATGGTACATGTATTAAGATCAATGATAATATGAAATACAGCTTTACAAAATGTCAGTTCAGAAAATACAGGTATATCTACATGTATAAGATATTTAAAGTTACTTATATTGATATATATAATGATATTTATCTAAATAATCTGGATGTTGTGCAATCCAAAATGTTGTATAAATTGTATTCATATTTTGATACCAAACTTTTTATACATGTATATATATAAGAAAATGGATGTAAGACAACTTGAAACAATACACTTACTAAACACATGCAATAATAATTTTACTCTTTCAGATTTTGACAGAACTCTTAAAAGACCAGTTTCATCAAGATATGGAACAGGACTGTTCAGCACTTTGTTTCATCCTGGAGAAGGAAAAACATTCAATGTAATGCCTACTTCTTAAACTGTTGAATATCTCATTGACCGTATATGTATTTTTAAAAATTTTCTTTTTCACAATAAATTATTTTAAAGAGCAGTCATTTTCTGACCCCAAAAAGTTTCAAAGAAAACAAATACTGGACATGTATCATTTTGATATTTGTTTTAGATAAATATAAGATACTTTTATTGTTATGGTATATCAATAATTTTTACAGTAAAGCATTTTAATAGATATGAAGTTCCAAAAGTTTTGAAGCATTCTCATGGACAGTAAGAAGTTTCTTATTTGTAGATAACATGTGGAAGAGAAATGCTGAAACAGATAGAGGGAAGGTTGACGCAAGCCATCAGCCTATTCAACAGAAGGCTGGAATGGCTGACAACAGAAAGCAGACGTCTGTTTGGTGTTGTTGAGGAAAAAGCTATCACAATTGTCCTTGACATTCGCAACATGTCACCTCAGCAATTCGACCAGTATAGAATAGCCTTAGAAACTGTCATCTTTGAACAACTAACACAAATCTCCAAGTTCAATATCATTAGGTGGGTGCATTATATTTTCAAAGGTAAAAGATGTATTTTAAGTTTTATTCACTACATTGTATGAGATTTCTAAGTATTTAACCTGAGTCACTTTTATGACTGAAAATTGCTATACTTATCCAATGTGATCAAAACTGATGCGTATTAGTGAGCATTAATGGAGAACAAATTTGTAAATGTTATGATCACTGCTTGCCTGGAATTGGAGAGATGCAATAGTTGCATGAACAGGCAACACTTATAATTTTATTTTTTGTTTTGTTATATAACTAAGGAGCCCAGTTTGGCCTCTTGTGTTAAAACAGATACATTATGTATGTGGAATAACATTTTGTAGTCGCATTAATTATATACATTGTATAGCCGTATTCAAATGATATTGAATTTAAAATGTATAAGCTATCATATTCAAATGTGAAAAAGAAATACATTTACTTCCGTTTTCTTATTCAGATCAGCTGATGATATGCAGTTGTATCATCCTGAATGTGTTCCTGTGACCCATGACACAATTCAAGGAGCTGTTGATTGGCTGTGGGACTTAGACAGACTTGCATCAGTGTCCAAAACAGCTACCGCTGAAGCAGTGCTCAAAGCAATGATGGACGATCACGTGAGATTCTATTTCAACATTTGAATGCATGATCTGTATACTGTCTTTCTTTCGTTTGAGTTAAATGAGTGAATCTAAATTTGAAGATTAAAAATCATTCTTCTATGTACACATTTTTTTTTTCAATGTGTATATTTTGTTTTATAGAATGAAGCAGTGTATTTGTTCACAGAGGGTAATTCTATTGAATCTTGCAAGGGACTGTTAAAAGAGAAGGTAAACATGTGGTTTTTGGTCAGTTTTCAGTTTGTGTGCGTGCATCTTGATTTATCTTAGCATTTTTATATGTACATGTAATATAAAGTGATGCAATATGATTTTTTTTATATCATGACAAAAACTACTACTTGTTAGAGTGTAATTATGTGTATATACCTACTTAAATGTTACGTAATGTAAGGTGTGTTTGCCCTCCCTTTTAACAGGTGCAGTCTTCGTCAAGGAAAATCCCCCTTCACATGGTGTCTTACAACTGTGATTCATCTGATACAGTCAGGTTTCTGCGAGAATTTGCAAAGGGAATGGGATCAAAGTACGTATAAAGGGCATTATCTGCTGTTGGAAATATTCTAATAGCTCTAATAGGTAGCGTTTGAATTTCTTTGTTTTTAATTTTTGCAATTGAATTTTACCCCAAAGTGTGAAACAGGAGTTTTGACAAAACTTTGATGAGTTAGAATTGCCTGCAAATATGGTGCAAGACAATGGAAAGCTAATGGTATCAAAGTAATTTAAAATTTGGCCTCTGTTACAATAAATATTTGTAAAATGTAGCTGCTCTTTGTTGTATTGGCTGGCCATTATTGATATGATTTAATAGTTCTCCTGGAAGCCAGACACGATACGTCTAAATCACTTTCATGTTTTTTATTTGACGTAAGTGTTATTGGAATATTTTGTAATTCAAATACATGTATTTTGCAATTTTATCTTACCCATAAAAGAATTGGACAATTATAAGGTATATTTCATGTCTTATCAGATTCCATGCATATGCAGTAATTATGGAGATGGATGCTTATGAAGGTCAACCTTTGGAACCCAAAACAAACAAAGCCAACATTGTATTGAAAAAGAAGACTTTTGGAGGGGTTCCCCCTGGGGCAGGAATGAGGGAGGATGTGATGCTAATATTTGAGGAGTTGGAGGAGGCCCGGAATGTCCGCTCACAGATTCAGGCCCTGACAGAACATGTTCCAGAACCTAAGATTCAAATTGGTAAATAAGTTTTTCACAAGTTTTAGTTTGTTTATTATAATTAGTTAATTGGGGAAACAGATATAGATTCGATTACTGGTATTATGAATTCTGGATATTTACAAGTATTGGATTGATTCATTAATTAAGCATCAACACACAGTCACACATATAAAAAATATACATGATCTCATTGGCATAAGTAATTTACCACAGGAGTATCTTTATTTATGGTTACAAGGAGTTTCCGGTCAAAATGGGCCTAACCCCTGTGATTTTGACTTAAGGTTAAGATGTTTCATGATTCTGTGTCCAGGTAAATGTTTTTATCTCACTTAAAATGATGCATTGGTCAGTTTAGTGTCCTTCGTTTTAGGGGGGTATTGATTTCAGCTGTTAGTACTGGGTTTCTGGATGATATCTCTACATGTATATCATTTGAAACTTAATTAGCACTGCTATTCACTTGAATTATTTATAAGGCTGGTGGACGATTCTTGTTGGTCTTTAAAGCTCTAATTCAAAGGTCTTCAGGTCATATATGGCAAGAAATGATTTCCAGATGACACCTCAAATACTGTTAGAGTTTTGATTATAGCAGTGAAATTTCACACAAAGAATCTCCATTATTCAAAATAATTTCTATATAAGTCTAATTTTTTAGGTCAAAGTTACGGGTAAAAGTACAAGATCACCAGGTCCTATGCTAACTTCACATGAAGAGTCTGCATATGTCATAAAAGGATAATGTTCGTCACTTTTATAATTATAAAAGTAAAGGTCACTAACTCACATAGGGTACCGAATGGTACCTGGATGATACAGGTACTTCTAATATTATATTAAATAGCAATGAAGGCAAATAGAATTTTCATTAAATGATTGCTAGAAAAGCATTCATGAATGGTTTCCCCTGTTTAAAAGTGCAAATTTAATATATTCACTAAATTTTCTTGTTTATCCCAATTTGCATCGCAGCATGCAATCTTGAATAGGACATTATGAAAAACTAGAAAGCAACAGTTGACTTCTCTTGATATATTTTTAAAACAATATGTCTTATTGATGTACCTCAATTTATATACTAGCAAATCATTTTTCAAATAATTTTATATGTTTTCATGATTAAATGTGTTTGCTGCAAATTGATTCTTAAATCTTACTGAAAATGCATGTATATTTAAAATTTTACAGGACCTTGGAACTCAAGGTTATATATTCCTAGAGAAAAAGGCAAAAGAGGTTATTACACATATAAACTTAATTAGCAAACATCACAATCTACATAAATGCCTTGTCTGTTGTTTGCATGCTGAACTTTTTCTTCAAATCTTGCATGAAAATGAGGTAGAAATGAATAAAAAGTAGAAGATATGATACATTGTACTTTTAATATTCAAGAATCTTTTGCACCAGTCTATATGTCAGCACACACAGTTCTTCAATTACATTGTAAATTACAAATTTTATTTCAGTATTATCATTTCACAATGATAAACTGCTTTTTTGGATGTTTTAGACACATTTATGGGAGATGGCCATTTTGAACCATCCTTCCTGATTATTAAGTGTTGCCATTATAAAACAATGCACGATTACACACCTGGTATGTTTATCAGAGTACATAGAGACAATGTATTGATGAAGGAGACCAACCAATCAATTTCCACGTCAGTATAGCAAAATAAAAAAAATATCATTTAACAAAATTACCAAATAATTACCATGTTCTGTCAGGTCTGAGTTATCAATTATTCAAAATGTGGGCACTTTTGTCCATAAAATTCCCAGGCTAAATAATAAAGATTAACAGACTTTACTTTGTGCTTTAATTAGAATCACAAATCAGTAAATGGGACAAAGAAGATCTTCAAGAACAATACATGGGAACAAGAGAGTGGCTGACGAAATACGGACTGAATGCACGCAAACTAGAATTGTTTGATGTATTGGCGTCAGTGGCGTTCAAACACCAGGACGGTGCCATAGATATTAACATGAAACCGGAGGACAATACCCAGACTGATGCCGTAAGTTAGGCACCATGGAATTTTACTCTCAGAGTGACTTGTCTACTTCAACAGCATCATACCTTTGTTTTTAAATTCCATAATCTGAATAAAATTTACCCAGACTGATGATGTAAGTTAGACATTTTACTCTCTAAGTGACTTGACTCAAAGAAATACATTAATTTACTACAACAGCATCATACCTGTTCTAAATTTCATAATCTGAATAAAATTTATCATTATTGATAGGATGATAAAGAGAATGCAGGTCTGGATAACTCTTATACAGTGTACTTGAAATTACTATTTGGGTTCACACATTTAGTGATGATCATAATTTAAATGTATCATATTTACATTTCCAACGATTAAAATTGCCTTGGATATCTCTTGAAATTGTAACGATAGCCATTTTCTCATGAATATGTTGCAGTTGTAAACAATGCATGAATGAATAGATGAATATTTTACGTCTATTTTAACAGCTGCAAATTCCAACAAAAATGAAAGTAAAATCTACATATAAAATAAACTTCATTTTTGAAAATACATGAGGGTATGAACTGCAACACTTTACAAGGCTTACTTTTCATGCAGCATGAACACATGCTTGAAGCATTGCAATTCATACCCTCCTGTATTTTCGAAAATGAAATTTATTTCCTAAATATATTTTTAAGTATTGAATGTTTATTTTCTGATGTATATTGCAAATGATAATGTTACTTGTGGAATAGATGTCTGACAAGAAAATAAACATATATTACTTAACATATTTATATTGTGATTCTTTAATAGAAAATTATCCTTATAAATTGTAATTAATATCTCTTTTCTTCGAATTATACCTTCTTGTATAATAGTCTACAAGTTTTCACAACTGTTGAATAGCCAGACTGCTTTCTTCTAAATCAATGTAATTGGTGGGATGGTGCTGTGATGTCATTGCTATTGTGTAGTGTGACATTGTGATGTCAACATGGTCATCATTTCGATATTGTTAATATCATGCTTATATTTGATATCAACCACATATTGAAATTTGATTTATACACTTGGGTGATGTGTACGTGATGTAAATTATTTTTAAAAGAAATCATAAGAAAACTTGGATGTTTTATTTTGTTACAGATAAAACATACCAAACTTGTGAATGCTAGATACTGTGATCGATTCCCTATTGTGAAATGGAGGGATGGTCGTGTTGTTCATGTTCAGGTGACACCCGAACTTCACAGAGAGTATGAACGCAGAATGACAGTGGCTATCAACTCTTTTCATCAAAGGTACATTATTAGTTACATATTGATCACGGAGTCAATACTGTATCATCTACTTAGTACAGTAGTGTACATCTGGTGTTATGATGATTATCATGCATATATTTATATGTCTTTTGTAGAATTGATTGGTTGAACAAGGGGAGCAGAGCCCTGTTTGGTACTGTCATCGAAGATCAGATTTACATCCTTATAGACACATCAGCTTCTATGCTACCCAGTATTCAGTACCTCAAGGATAAACTCTTTCTACTCATGCAAGTAAGAAATACCAGATATTTCATGATAATTCTTAAATATTGTAGAATCATAGTACACAGAAAAAAGTACTAGAAAAGGGTAGTATGTGTACTTTATACACAGTGTAAACACACACTGTCACTGAACAACTCCATCAAAAATTGTTGTGAAGGAATAAAAGTATTGGTAGTTCTATAAAATAGAAATATAAATCCAATTTCAGAAATCTGAATGAAATCAGTCTGTAACATTCAGTATTTGTTTATTTTCTTACCCCGCAGGAGCAAATAAGACACAAGAAGAAGTTTAATCTAATTTCCTTCAACTCCAAAGCCACTGCATGGCAGAACCGACTGGTTGAGATATCGGAGCTGAGTCTGAAGGGAGCATGGAAGTGGATTCAGGGTTTGTCGTGCTGGGGCTCCACTAACACTTATTCTGCCCTTCAGCATGCTCTGTCTGACCCAGGAACTCAGGCTATCTACCTGCTCACTGATGGAAGACCAGATCAGGTAGCTTGCTCAACAAGGAATATAAATATGGGTGCATTAACTTTGGATTGGATCAGTATTTTGCTGAAAATTTTGTGTCATTATACTACCATGATAAATGCTATAGATCTGTGTATTAAAATTTGGTAAATCAACTCTGTAATTGTTGATTAAAAGCATGAAAGTTTTTGACGAAGAATTTATCCTAGGAAAAATAATTTGCAAGTTCAGTAGACCTGCAAAATGGTGAAAAATATATCATCCCTAAAAACGATGTACATTGTATAAACTACTACTCTAATTGAATGACTTATAGTGTGAAATCAGTTAATCTTATGTATGGTTATTACTATTTTTCCTTTATTACAGCCACCTAAATCCATCATTGCTCAAGTCCAGATGCAACACACTGTTCCCGTTCATTCAATTTCATTTAACTGTAATGACAAGGAGGCCAATGAATTCCTGTTTGACCTTGCAAAGGCCACTGGAGGAAGATATCATTATTTCTCTGAGAAAGGCAAGGACCTAGATCAACCAGAATCATGGGAGGTAATCATTATATTATCACCATTCTCTCTGCAGTACAAATTACTGGATTCCAGATCCGCGTTTAAATTCAGTCATCAGAGTTATTCCCCTTGAAATACACAATGTAATATTGCAGTTAAAATATGTCTGCAACAGTCACACAGAAAATATAACAGTTATTTTATCATATAGTTATTGGTGTACATACAGTTCTGTACAATACATGTATATGCTGACTTTATGTTGCCTAGGTAGAGTTTCATATGATGGCAGTTTGTTACTTGCAATATTAATGTGCAAATCAATTTGGTAATTTTCCAGAGTGAAGACATTCGTCTGATCAAGGAAGAGATTCAGAGAGGACTAGAGGCTTTGGACAAGGTGGAGGAACTGAGAGATGAATGCTCCAATCTGTCCTACAAAAAGGAAGTGTCAGACTTAAAGAAATGCAGCAGGTACTGTCATTATGAAAAAGAATGTGCAACTCTAGCAGAAAAATCAATTGAAACCCAAGAATTTTTATCAGCTACACAAACTTTATCAGATTTACCATGTATTTTTCCATTGTCTGCTACAGGCCTAGTATCATATAAATCTTTGTACTGTCTTCGGCCAAATTAATTATTGCATTTTACTTCAACTTTGCCAGAGATCATGTGATATCCAACACTGACAGAACATCAGCAGTCCCCCCACTGGATACCAAAGATCTCTACAGATCCACCCCATCTCCACCTCCCAGACCAAAGAGTGCACCTCCCGTCCAGTCCCCCAGATACACCCCAACTCCCCCTAAATCTGCCAGACCTTCCATTTCTTCAGATTTCCGTCCTACTCCCTCCACAGGGAGACCACAATCATCCAGACCCCAGTCTTCAAGACCACGCAGCTCTAAGTCAGCATCCTCCAAAACAGCTCTTAGTGCCAGT
Source organism: Ostrea edulis (assembly GCF_947568905.1). Classification (NCBI taxonomy): domain Eukaryota; kingdom Metazoa; phylum Mollusca; class Bivalvia; order Ostreida; family Ostreidae; genus Ostrea; species Ostrea edulis. Next base: position 69,451,531 of record NC_079165.1, on the reverse strand, counting down.
AAGTATTAGGGTACTGTAATAGTGGACAGGACTATTGCATTCACTGCCTTAACGAGTACACTCAGTCAGACAGTGTTATGAATTCAAAAGCTTGAGTTTACGTTCATCCTCACAAATAATTGCAGATTTCAACAAGAAACTGTAAATAACCCCCACTATGATTTCTTTTTTATTCCAGAAATACCATGTATACTTACTTATGAACAAAAACATAGGCATTTTCATGTATTAAAATTAAATAATGGATTTATATGTATACATGAAATTGATTTTATGCCACTGTTTGTGAACAAAATAATCTTTAAAATTCCTGGTTTTGTGCAGATGAAAATCAACTGTCTTTAAAACATCTCAAATCAGGTATCAGCTGTTAATGCTTGTACTGTTTTAATTTCTGTTATCTGCTTCATATTTGAATGAAACTCAATGAGTTTCTTAATTACATGTACTACCAATGACAACTTGCTATATTTAAAGTATTATTAATTTTTTTTCAGTGTCTCAAAACATTCAATAAATTCTTTTTGAAATTCCTGATATTTTTATCAACACATTATTTGCAATGTATATTATAGCCATTCAACAAGAATTGTTTTGAATTCACAGTTTATAAGAGAAAAATGTCCCGTCATATTGGTACGTCCAGCACTTTGTAACCATTTTATATATTATATGTATGTGAATAATGCAACCCCCCAGGCAGTTTTATAATACAGCTTTTATTCTTTACTGTATAATGGGATGTTTTTGCCATCTTTGCCCTTAATGCTGTCATTAGTTAAAGTATATATATCTAGATATATATTAAACAGGCATGCATGCAGCTCTGAACAGGCATTTTACTGAAAATGTCAAACAGAGAATTGACTGGGAAATTGCATGTCAATGTTTTAGGGCAAAAAAAAAAAAACCCCGAAAAAAAAACCCGTGAAACAAAACTATCCCAGTATATGGTACTGTGTACATGTACATACCATTGTTAGAAATAGCAGCAAATATACCTCTGTGAAATTTTGTTGTACTTAATTGTGTTAATTAATCTTTGGGGTGAAGTGTTTGCAAACTTACATGTTTCTGAGTGAAAAAGTTTGGAATATTTTAGGAAGTGAATTTTCACTAAAACTCATGGTAATTAATTCAATGCATAAGGAATTCATTTTTGAAATATATTCATTGGTAAAATTGGCAATTAAGTTCTATATATATCATGTTTTAAATAGATACACTATATTCTATAGTGCATGTTCTAAGCTAGTAGCTGTTACACAAAATGCATGTACCAAAATCTCATGCATAACAATTTAAGGTGAGAACCTCGTAAGTTGTAAGAACTTGTGTTCAAACCTGTTGTATAATATATATGCAATAAAATATGTTCAAACCAACGATTTAAGGCATTCCATTTTATGACAATCAGTATGAATTTTCTGATTTTTATGAGATATGTGTACATTTATTTTTCAATTATTTTTTTTGCATTTGGTAAAGCACTTTATGTTGATTTCATTCATTTGAAAAATATTTAGGTCACACTAAAACCAGCATGCTACGCACTTTGAACAGCAGTGGACGTTTTTCGCCCAATGAATGGCTTTTGCCAGAAACCAGAGCCTTGTTTGAAAAACAAGCTGAAAGACAGAAACAGTTGGCTATAGGTATGTCTTATATAATACTGTGTGAGCTATTCTAAATCTTGTTTAACATTTCATGACAATCCTCACAATGTCAGGAGTTTAGGCATCTCTTCAGCATTATAATTATAGAGAATCTTATTTGAAGATAAATGCTATGTCTTTCATATTTACTGCAGAGTAGCTATAAGTAAAGTGATTTGGATTATTTCGTATGAATTAATCTGACATTGTTGGGATCATATTTTTTTTCTTTTACAAAACATGGGTATCCTCAGTACTTCCATTTCACTTATCTGTCCTTTTCAGTTTTTATGCATCAGTATTAGTCATACCTTTATTACATGTACTATATATGTACAGGTTTTTTTTTTATACCTGTACATAGATATATGAAAATTCTTGTTAGATATTGCATGAAATTTAGTGTAACATTTATACAAAAGCATAAAATTGAGACTGCTTTAATATTTTCTATGAGATCTTAAGGTGTGGTCACATGATGTGATTTTTCTTTCAATTTTAATTCGACTTATCAAGGTAAATCAAATGAAGTCGCTTGGTGAGTTGGTCACACAATACGATTTTACATTCGATTTTCAGCTGACTTTGTCAGGAAATACAACAGGTGCTCCAATTGTATTCATTTCAATTGAAAGAAATTAGGTCGTGAATTTTTTAAAATATATATTTTTTTAATTTGCATAACATTTTATTTGATTTTACAACTATGATGTCATATATTTAGAGTTGACATAATTTGAATACATGATTTGCCAGTGGTATAGTCACGAAACATCTAACCATAAAGGGAAACAATAAGATGTTTTATTCCATCTTTGGCATTTAAAATTCTGAAAAGAGAAAGAACTAGGAGGAGACTTCATTTGGAATTAAATACTAAAAGAAACAAACTGGGTATACATGTACATGTATATGATTACAAACTCCAAGGTGTATGATGAAATGTATGCACAATACTTGTATATTTCATTAGGTTTTGCATTATACTGATTTGTAATGAGCATCAGACATAGTACACATTATATTACATGTACATTTATGTACTGATTTTGCAGACTGTTTTAATGTTCTAACACAACATTCTTTGAATTTTAATGAAACTGATGTCATAATTTTCATCAAAAAGGTCAATTGAAAATCAGACACCATCCAATTCTTGATCAACCTTTTAATTTTGTTTTCACGTTGGATGATCAAATGATACAATTTTGTTTTCATGTTGGATGGTCAAGCGATACAATTTTTGATATAGTTGAAAGCAAATCAGATGAGAAAACTGAAAGCAAACTCGTAAGAAAAATTGCATCGTGGGATCACACCTTTAGATTTGGATTATTCTTTTCTTTCTTTTTTCTCACGCTTGATGCATTGTTTTGTCTAGCTTTCAGTTCTGCTGGAATTGAACTTGTCCCCTTTTATACTCAACAAATGATATATTATAATGTACTCTCAACTATAAGACGCTTAATTGTGGTGCGAAAAAGTCAGAAGACTTCTGTTGTATATGTACAATGTACTGTACTAGTATTTGATTTATCTATAACACATTTTGCTTTTATTTACAATGTGGATATTTTTTGCTTTAGTTTTACAGAGATTCAATATGTCCCCTTATGTGGTGGATCCTAATGGTATACAATTCCATTCAGTTTGTTATCTGCTTTAACAATTAGCCATTAAGAAACCATACAATTTTACAAACACTATACCTATGTTGTTTGAAAAAAACTCAAATGTTAAGGAACCTGTAAGAGAACCTATTATGCATTGACACAGATTTCAAATAGCTTTTCACAATTGTATAACCCATTCAATCCTGTGCATTTTATAACAAATGCATAGCTATTGTGCTGCTAAAATTCAGTATTTCAAATTATACATGTATAATATATATCATAGTACCAATGCATTTTAGCAAGCACCCAAAGCTTTGCTGACAACATGCATATACAAAATACTGTAAACTTAATTTATATTAATTAAAACATTTCTTTTTTTTCCCCAAAAAAATATTAAGAAAGTCTCATGATAATTTAGTGAAAAGTTGAATTTGCAATCATCGTTATTCCTCAGTGTTTGTCCTCGTGTTTTCTAACAAGTGCATGAATGTAACAGATGTTGTAAAAAGTCATCGTTTGATTTCATTAACTCCATTGTGAAGTAGATTAATTTCTGTGGTGAGTGATTTAACTCTGCTAACAGTACTGTTAACTAGCAATGAAAGTGCTGTGATATATTAAATTTATAGTTCCCTGAAATGAGAACTTTGATACTATATGCAAAGCGGAAGGCCATATAGCTTGAGTTAATGGGAACTATAAACATGTTACCTCTAGAATTACCAGTTAAGAAATAAGTTTGTTATTTTGCCCAGCAATTCCAGGCGATAGTTGATAGTGATGAATTTCAATCATTGAGAATTTCCTGCAATTTGCATCTGAATCAGTTCGGAGGTATTTCATTGTTACCAGGCAAATAAAAACATGCATAGAATAAAGCACTTTTAGTGTTTTGAAATTTGCAATATTCGATTTTTCAAAGATTTGTTCATATAGAGAAAAATCTACTGATGTATTTATCATAATTAACTCCATGAGTAATCCAATCTGATTTTGTACCGAACATTTTAATAAATCAACGTCTGTGGCTGTGGGGATCAATGTTCATCAGCTGAACTTTTCATTAGACTTCCTTAATAATAAAATTTCCCCCAAAGATGAACATTTTAAGGGTCTGTTACAATTTATGACATGTTTATTTTGTTTTCTTTGTAAACCAGTATATATGTTACATGTTCTGTAAATCTGTGCACTAGCTGTTTAAAAGAAATCTAGAACAGCTAGAGGTCAGTGATAGGATGCAAAGTTTTGAAATAATATATGTACTATCAAATTAAACAACTGCTAGCTACTTTTGTACCTCCAGCAATCCTACAGCATTAAATTTGCTCTGTATTTATGCAATGTCCATTAAAGTTTATCAGTGTACTGAAAGTTTTATAAAAAGAGTAATTGGTCTAGTTTTCAGTTCAAATTTAATTACTATAGCATGATAGATTGTCATATAATTATAGATCTCATCTTATTATATTTTTTTACTGGTACATACATGTATATATATTTTGTGTTCTGCAGTACTAGTATATAAATTGACAACCTTTAATTTTCAGAGGCAGAAGGAAATGAGGGTAGAAAATTAAAGAAGAAGAAAGTTTTAAGGTACCCAAATATACAATGTACTTGTATTATTTAGTATTCCATAGATTGCTGCACTTGATTTTATGAAAATATATTTAGGGCATTGATACATGCTACACCAACACTATATGGTAATTAGCTGTAGACCATGTCAAAACCTACAGTACTGTACGTAGAGGTGCATCTCTAAAACAAAGGCAGTCTCTACACATACATGTATTGTAAATATGTCATTTGATTATGCAGGTCCAAGGAAATGTCATCCAAAATGTGGCTCAGCAAAAACGGACTTGTTGCCAAGAAGATGACCATTCTTGATGCCCTTTCTCCTACCATGATCCCCCACAAAACCAAATATGTTCCTATACTGGATAAGCATATAGTGGCCAAAGTTTTTGATGAAGTATGTTGATATCATTATTCATTAATTACCAATTGTGCAAAAATTAGCAAATATATGTAATTGTGTATTTGTTATTGTTTTCATAGTGCACTAATCAAAGTAGAAGTGATATAAAGTTAAGCCTCCTTGATGTGGCCATTTTTAGTTTCAGACATGATCATCAGAATGTATGATGCCTCCAGATAACTAAATCACATTTGTTTGAGAAATAATAACACCCTCAGTTTCCTTTATATGCCTTTATGCTTTTTGTAGATTTTACCTGTTGCCCATGTGTCCAGCAGGGCCAAACACCAGATAACCCTGGTCAACCCTGTAGCAGTGGATCTGATAGGCTACAAACATAAAGTACAGAAATGTATAGACCAGTATAAAGCGTAAGTGTATGGCGTCTGTAACCTTTAACCCTAAAAATGCTCTTAATGAATATCCATATTAAATAAATGTTAAGTTTTAGGTAACCTGAGTAAACTCAGGTGACCTATTGCAATTGGTTTTCGTCCGTCGTCGTACGTTGTCCGTCGTGCGTTAACAATTGAACATTTTTAACTTCTTCTTGATAACTGCTATTCCAATTCATTTCAAATTCGGTATGAAGCATCATTGGGACAAGGGGGCATAAATTGTAAATTTCAGGACTCCAGCATCCCTGGGGCACTAGGGGCGGGGAAAAAACTGCTCAAAATTGACCAATTTTCAAAAATCTTCTTCTCAAGAACCACACACGTGTAAGAAAAACTAAATGCATGGTGATGTAGAGCAGGAAGGCCTCTACCAAAATTGTAAATTTCATGATCCCCAGGGTAGGGGTTCTGATCCCAGGGTTGGGCCAAACCTGTTATCAAATGTGTAAACAATAGACATTTTTAACTTCTTCTTGATAACTATCATTCCAATTCTTTTCAAATCTGGTATGAAACATATTTGGAACAAGGAGAACATAAATTGTAAATTTTAGGACTTCTGCACCCCTGGGGCCTTAGGGGTGGGGCAAAAACTGCCTAAAATTGACCAATTTTCAAAAATCTTCCTCTCTATAACTGCACACGTGTAAGAAAAACTAAATGCATAGTGATGTAGAGCAGGAAGGCCTCTACTACAATTGTAAATTTCATGATCCCCAGGGTAGGGGTTCTGACCGCAGAGCGGGGCCAAACTTGTTATATAGACTAGTGTTTATGTGTAAAACACTTAAATAACATCTTTTGTGCTATTGATACTAAATTGAAAGTAAATAGATATTTAGAAAGAGCAGGTAGTCCTTTATCAAAATTGTAAATTTGATGGTCCCAGGGGTAGGCGTTTTGGTTTGGGGGTGGGGCCAAAATGGTCAGTTATCAAATGTGTAAACAATAGACATGTTTAACTTCTTGATAACTATCATTCCAATTCTTTTCAAATCTGGTATGAAACATATTTGGAACAAGGAGAACATAAATTGTAAATTTCAGGACTCCTGCATCCCTGGGGCACTAGGGGTGGGGTAAAAACTGCCCAAAATTGACCAATTTTCAAAAATCTTCTTTAATTCTGCACACGTATAAGAAAAACTAAATGCATAGTGATGTAGAGCAGGAAGGCCTCTACCAAAATTGTAAATTTCATGATCCCCAGGGCGGGGCCAAACTTGTTAATATTTAGTGTTTATGTGTAAAACACTTGAATAACATCTTCTTTAGTGCTATTTATACTAAATTGAAACTAAATGGATAGAGCAGGTAGTCTTTTACCAAAATTGTAAATTTGATGATCCCCAGCGTAAGGGTTCTGACCTCAGGGTAGGGCCAAACTTAGTATGTAGTATTTATGTGTAAGTTTGCTGATACTGTATAAAATCTAAATGCATACTTGCAGATGTTTTAATGTTAATACACCTATTAATTAAAGCCTTTCATCAGTGTATGCACTTTTGAGGGCAGTGAAGTTTTAAGAACACATCTTGTTTTATACTGTTGCTGAACATTAGAATTTAGCTTAGATATTCAGAACAGGAAAAAAATTTCTAGATTTCATAGCCCATGGAAGTAGTGATACTTTTTCACTAGTATTCAGGTGACCGATAAGGCCTGTGGGCCTCTTGTTTAACATAGATTATATAAACTAAATTGCTATTGTTCTTTTTGAGTAATGTCTTCTTTTCATTGAACAGGAGATTGAATCGTATTGTGTGGAATGCACTGCCAGAAACTGCAAAAGCTGAGTAAGTAAACTGTACATATCATTGTGACAAGTGACCATTAACTCATTCATGATGTTATTTCATTCCAACAGCATCCTAGAGCATATTGGAGGTAATCAACCAATCTTTACCAACAAGTAACTCTTTCAGATTTGATTCGATGGAGCCTGTTTCATTTGAAGACAACAGACTAAAGTTGATGAGAGCCTTAGATAATGCAGGCTGGCCAATCAGAGAGCGAGACATATTACTACTTGAAAAAGAAATAGAAAGAGGAGAGAAATACAAAGAACAGGCGGAGGACTTACGGCGAGCCTCTGATCCCAACAGACAGGAGAGTTTCGATGACCTGATGAGGAATCGCAGTCCACTGAGCAGCAGGAGTTCTTCATCCAGGAGCAGCAGAAGCAGCAGTAGACACAGCAGTAGAAGCAGCAGAAGCAGACGCTCCCGCAGTGAGAGTCCGAGAAGTCCTAGGAGCAGGACTCCAAGTAGAAGTCCTAGTCCATCTAGAAGTAATAAGGATGAGGATTACCTTAATGTTTATGATGACAAAGCTAGCATTGTGTCCAGTTTGACTGCAAATTCTAACCCCGATGAAGAGGTCAGTCCTAAATAATGTAGCATGCATCCCTTAGTGACTATTCATATTAAGTGCATGGAATACATATATACCATATACATGTACAAATATTATATGTATGTTTATAATAGCATGGGCTTCTGCTATGATGTGTATAATTAGCAGCTAAATTGTTACTGCATTACGTAGTTTGATAATCAACTGTTGTATTGATGCCTTTGAAGCAAGGTATAAAAGTAGACCTATTTTAATGTATTACTAGATTATACAGCTCAATTTGCTCAAGTGATGTGCATTGTCAAGTATATCTCCGGTCGCTCATCTCATAAATTTCTAATGTATCATCTTTTTTTTTTTGTGTTTCTAAATGCATTTTCAGAATGTCAGAACAATTTTCACAGGATGATATTCAGTGTTTTTATACCCTTTAACTGAATAATTAATGATGCCATTTTAATATCAATCAACATCCATGTGAGTGATCCATTAGGAATCCTTCCAGATATGATCAAAAGATAATTCATATTGACCTAAGCAATCAGTGATTTACCAATTTCTTTTGAAATTCAAATCAAAAACAATTTTGAACGTTTTCTAATACATGTATAGAATATAATGTATTGATCGATACATCTTTTGTGTCCACTATTACCTAGTAGAAAGTCTTTTTATTATAAGCCTTTTTTTATTTTTTATTTATATTTTAATTGTGAAATGGATTAAATATAAAGTACTAGTTTGAATTTATTACTATTATGCAGATATATATATATATATGAGTAGAATTGTAGAGATTTTACTGCTATAGATTATTCTTTATAACATATGTATGTATTAGCATCTATATGAACTTATATCAGAACATGCATATGTGGAGCATGCCCAGTAGAACTGAATGCACTAGTCGCTTTCACTACTTGAACAGTATTATGTTTACCCAAGAGCTCACCGCTGTGGAATGATTTTCCACTAGATATCTATATATATATTTTATGCATAATGTCCTGTATCTTTGCAAGCAATGTTCTGGTAATACATGCAAATTTTATGCGTTTGCAAATTGAATATTTGCATACTTTGCACATGTTGACTGTGATAAATGTTGTTATAATGTTTTGATAACAATTTTTCTGTCTTTTACTTACATGTATGCATATATAAATGTACAACATACATCTATAGATTTACTATTATTGTTTCTGTATATTTTTGATAACTTAGATTTTCCAGACTTTTCTATTTTAGATTGATAGATTTTTCTTTTATACATAGAAATGAGAGCGTTATGAGAAATATTTACATGTTGGTAGTGTACATTTGAGGTTTTTAAATGTTAGCTTTCATTGTTGTTGACTATATGATAAAATACAAGCTGATGTAGATGTTTCTATTTGCACAGTGGTGGAATAAAAATCATGACAATCCATTTCATAGTATCTATGATCTAACTGTCCCTAATAGGGAGTGTTTTAAGTTTAGTAAAAATTGTTTTCAAATTATGTTATGCCCATGCAACTGTATTTGAAGTGGCTCATTACACCAAAAGTTTATTTAATGGCTCGTTAAAATACCTCTTATGAAATATTATTTCACCTTCGAAAGAGTGATACAAGATCTCAATTATATTATATGAAATTTTTGTGATTTTTTTCTGGAGTGATAAAAAAGGTGTTTTGTTTGCAAATAAAAAAAATGTTTATATTTGATGCATGATATGAATATCTAATAATTAAAACATGCCTAAAAGACTCAGATAGACATTCTATCCTTCTAAATAGAAAAATAGTTATGAATATTTAAAGTGCTATTAATAATTTTTAAATTTAAGGCTAAAATAGTTTAATGAGAAATTGAAATGAAATCAGCCAAAATTCAGACATTGCCTGATCAGAATTATAATAAAGTAGTCATAGAGAACATTGTATAATCACATAACTACATTCCCTTTATGTAAAATGGTTTAAAAATTAAAAGGAATGAAAAGTGCATAAAATTAGCTACAAAATGATTATTTTAATAATTTCTATCAATTTTGATATGGATTGGTACTTTTTTCTGTGGTTTGATTCAAATCTAAAAAATATTGATATTTCTGAAATATGGTGTTCTTTTTGAAATATATTTGTCTAATACATGTATATATCTTTTTTCCAAATGACATTTCTTGAAGATTTTAGTCATAGATTTAAAAAATATTAGCAAAAAAGAGTTTCATTGATATCTTTTTAAATTAAAAACTTAGAACATTTACATGAATATTCTCTGCAGGTCTTATTAGATATTTATATCATGCATCAAATGAAAGCAAAGTCTGGATTTTAAAATATCTTATTTGCAAGCAAAACACCTTTTTCATCATTCCAGGTAAAAATCATATAAAATGATTGAGAGCTTGTATCACTCTTTTGATGGTGATCAATGAGCCATTAGATAAAAGTTTTACGCATGCTAGAGTAACTCTGGATTTCCACCAACACTTTCAACTCATATATTTCAAAAAGCTTTGCAATTTTGCTAATGATAGTTTTTAGCTCACCTGAGCGAAAAGTTTAAGTGAGCTTTTCTGATCGCCTGTTGTCCGTCCGTGTGTCTGTAAACTTTTTACATTTTCGACTTCTTCTCCAGAACCACTGGGCCAATTTCAACCAAACTTGGCCAAAAACATTCTTGGGTGAAAGGCTTTGAAGTTTGTTCAAATCAAGGGCCATGTCCCTTTCAAAGGGGAGATAATCACAAAAATGCAAAAATAGGGTGGGGTCATTTAAAAATCTCAAGAACCACTGGGCCAGAAGAGCTGAAATTTACATGAAAGCTTCCTGACATAGTGCAGATTCAAATTTGTTAAAATCATGGCCCCCGGGGGTTGGATGGGGCCACAATAGGGGATCAAACTTTTACATACAAATAAAGGAAAAATCTTTAAAAATCTTCTTCTCAAGAACCACTGAGCCAGAAAAGCTGATATTTATATGAAAGCTTCCTGATATAGTACAGATTCAAGTTTGTTAAAATCATGGCCCCCGGGGGTTGGATGGAGCCACAATAGGGGATCAAAGTTTTACATACAAATATATAGGAAAAATTTTCTCAAGAACCACTGAGCCAGAAAAGCTGATATTTACATGAAAGCTTTCCTACATAGTGCAGATTCAAGTTTGTTCAAATCATGGGCCCCGGGGGTAGGATGGGGCCACAATTGGGGATCAAAATTTTGCATACAAAAATGTAGGGAAAATCTTTAAAAATCTTCTTCTCAAGAACCACTGAGCCAGAAAAGCTGAGATTTACATGAAAGCTTCCTAACATAGTGCAGATTTAAGTTTGTTCAAATCATGGCCCCCAGTTGTAAGATGGGGCCACAATTGGGGATCAAAGTTTTACATACAAATATATAGGGATAATCTTTAAAAATCTTCTTCTCAAGAACCACTGAGCCAGAAAGCTGATTTTAACATGAAAGCTTTCTGGCATAGTGCAGTTTTAAATTTGTTCAAATTATGCCCCCCCCCCACCCCCTTCACCCCGTTGTACGATGGGGCCACAAGGGGGATCAAAGTTTTACATACAAATATACATGTAGGGAAAATATTTAAAAATCTTCTCAAGAACCATTGGGCCAAAGAAGTTGACATTTACATGAAAGTTTTCTGACATAGTGTAAATTCAAGTTTGCAAAAATCATGGCTAAATACAAGTTTTGCAAAAATCATGGCCTCCAGGGGTAGGTTGGGGCCATAATAGGGACCAAGGTTTTACATGCAAATATATTTGGAAAGTCTTCAGACATGGGCCAAGGTGACTCAGGTGAGTGATGTGGCCCATGGGCCTCTTGTTTAAAATGCAAAGTAGAATACATTAGTAATTGATTATTAGCTTTAATACCATTGTTGTTAATTCAAACTCGTTTTCATTGGGAAGGGGGGGGGGGGGTTAGAAAATTATGTTCCTTGAAACCGGGCTTTAAAAGTCACATATTATAAAATGCTTCTTGATATTGATAAATGACCATTTAATTTATCATAATACTTTACATGATTGAGTAAAAAATTATTAATCTTCATTTCTCACATGTTAAACTCACTTGCAATTGATAACAGAGTGAGCATTTTTGCTGTATTTTGATCTGTAAACATATCCCCCCCCCCCCCCCCCCCCCCGGTGAAACAACAAAAGTTTTGGTATAGATTTGCTAAATGACATTATATAATGCCTGCAAAAAAAAAATTGTGTTTCATAGGGAGATGTTTTAAAAACATTTTCCATTGATTCCTATAGTGAAATACGTGATTTTAACCCAAATTATATATATATATATATATATTATTACTACAGTAACTTGATCCGAAGAGTAGGATCACGTCGAGTTGACAGGCGAGGATCGTCAGATCACGCGAAGCATCGAGTTTGATCTGATGATCCGCGCCTGTCAACGAAAAAAACTTTTTTAAAAAAAATACCAAAAGGTAGGCGGCGAAACAATACTATCGTTCGCAGTTCTTTTAGTGTATAATGAGCCACCTTAAGAAATGCGGCGGAATTATTGCGAACAATAATTGAATTGATGATATCTTAAAATAATTAGAAATATCTTCAATTATTTGAGTTTTGTTAATTTGGCGCTCCATAAAGTTCGAATATTTTCTGTTTACTTCAGTTTTGCCGTTATATCGCCAAAAGTCGTAAATGTATATACGAAATTAATTAGCTGTATGATGCAGACACCCAAAAACATTGCCTTTGCATGGCTAGTGGTGCAAAGGCATGCTTTTCATCTAAAGTTGGGTACCGTGCTATAATTCGGTACTTGTATTAAAAGGTAAAACAGGCAAGGAAATACACGGCGAGTTAGCCGATGTTTATGAGTCTTCTGCACCACCTTATGCTCAAGCTAAATTCTAGTTAGGGGAATTCAAATGCGGTAGAACGTCTATAGAAGATGAAGCCAGGTATGGACGTCCACTGGATGCCACCGATGAAGAAATGTGTAAGAAAGTTCGAGATATGGTATACTTTGTTAGGCGAATACATGTGGAAGAAATAGCGCAGGCATTAGGCATTTCACATGGTAGCATTTCAACAATCTTACATGATCGTTTAGGTATGCGCAAGCTAACAGCCCGTTGGGTCCCCAAATCCCTTAGCGAGGAGCAAATGGCAACCAGAGCATCAGTATGCCGCGCCATGTTGAAGCGTTTTAGGTCAAAAGATGATTTTCTTTTGCGTCTGGTGACTGTAGATGAGACTTGGGTTCATTATTATGAACCAGAGAATAAAGTTCAGAGTCGTCAGTGGGTAGGCCCTGGGTCTCCAAGGCCAAAGAAGTTAAAGACGCAACCATCTGCTGGCAAAGTGATGGCCATAGCATTTCGGGACGCAAAAGGCGTTATTATGTTGGACTTTTTACCCGAGAGAAGTACAAGAACTGGAGTGTACTATGCAAATTTGCTAGACCAGCTGAGAAACGCCACCCGTGAAAAATGCCTAGGTAAACTCTCTATAGGTATTTTGCTGCAACAGGACTACGCGAGAGTCCACACTTGCAAAGTTACAATGGATGCTGTAGAGCGAAACGGGTATGAATTAATATCACATCCTGCCTATTCGCCTGACCTAGTTCCTAGCTACTTCTTCCTATTCCCAAACTTGGAAAAGATATCCGTGGACGTCATTTCCGGTCTGACGAAGAAGTTGTGACGGCAGTTGAGTGGGTCAATGGAAAGGACCCCGACTTTTTCAGTTCTGGGCTGATGGCACTTGGTTACCATTGGTCTAAGTTCATCACACTAGAGGGCAATTACATCGATTAAGAAGAGGTGGATCTCAACCGGAAATAAGTTGGCTGGTTACTTCTTGACTCGCCCTCGTAATCACATCGAAGTTGGTTGATGATGGCAATAGCTAGAGTGCGGAGACTTCAGTTGCTGCAATGTTGAGGGGAACTTAAAATGGTGAGGTGATTGCCCAATTATTACACAATGAGCACCCAAGAAGAAAATATTGGATCTCCAGACGCACTCAGTATGGATATTTTGATTGTTTGATGAGAGAACTTGAAACTGAGGACGACTTATCATTCAAAAACTTCCTCAGAGTGAAAGGCTTTGGAACCTGGATTAAAGTTGGCAATAACACTTCGGTATTTAGCAAAAGGAGAGTCATACACAAGTCTGATGTACGGAATTCGAGTTCCGCACAATACAATTTCTCTGCTGGTTCGAGAAGTTTGTGAAAGTATAATAACAGAATATGCTGATGAAGTAATTGCATGTCCAACAACTACACATGAGTTGCAACAGATAGCCGAGAAGTTCAGAGTTGGATGGAATATTGGTCATGTTCTTGGTGCTTTGGATGGGACGCAGATTGCTATAAAATGCCCGCGAAATGGAGGTTCACTTAATTACAACTACTAAGGGTTTCACTTCCTCATTTTTATGGTGCTTGCTGATGCTAGTTATAAATTTAATTGGGTTGACATAGGTGCAAACGGCTCTGCATCAGATGCTACTGTATTTAACAACTCGGATCTAAAAGATGTAATAGAAAATAAAAATATCGGGTTTCCAGAAGCTGTCCCTCAGAACCATATGATGACAAAGATATCCCCAATTTCATCATTTGTAATGACTCCTTCCCTCTTAGGACATGGCTCATAAAACCATCCTCAAGAAGAAACTTGCCCAAAGGAAAATGTGTATATATTCAACTATAGACTTAGCAGGGCAAGACGCATTGTACAAAATGCTTCTGGAACACTTGCCAACAGATGGCAATGTCCCATGCGTCAAGAACCAGAAACTATTTCACCTACTGTGCTAGCATGTTGCTGTCTGCACAATTCCAAAACGGAAATATTAATCAAGAGGACAATAATTATCATGTGGTCCCAGGGGCCTGGAGAGATTATGCTAACCTTATAGATTTGGACGACACAGGTTGATGCAATCGAGTAACGAAAGCAGCAAAAACACAGAGGCTGTACATGGAACACCATTATACATGTACAATTCAGCAAAAGGGGCGGTTCCCTGTTTCCTTTTGTTTTCTCTTATCACCCTTCTTCCTTGGTGGCATATTGATTTTTGACATGTTCTATAATTCAACGCGTACATCTATTTGTCATACGAACTCGTATAGTTCAACCGCGCAGTACTCGTATTGCATTCGCCATCAATCGTCTGTTTTCGTATCGCATTCGCTTCTGTTGTCTTGTCACGGAAATGTTCAAATAACACCAATGTAGCATTTAATTTATGCCGATTTTACCCAATACTTAACTAGGGTTGTGGAGTGCATTTCATGAATTTCACTGAGGATAGGGTAACATAACCCGGTCACTACATTTCTATTTATTCGAGGAATACTCGCATTAACTCATACAACTCGAGGTGACTCGTAAGACATTCGACATGCTGACCTGTTTCTATATTCATATGAAGCAGAATTTATTTTTAAAAAAAACTTCTACGTGAGAAGAAAAAATTTCTTGTTGTGGCCTTCAGTTCGAAATTTAGATATATCGACGACGTTTTGTCTATTAACAATAATAACTTTCATTCATATGTTGATTCGATATATCCCTGTGAGCTCGAAATAAAAGACACCACAGAGTCCTCCACTTCTGTTTCATACTTAGATATTTTATTGAAAGTAGACATTAACGGCAAACTGACAACTCAACTGTATGACAAACGGGATTATTTCAGCTTCTCCATGGTCAACTTCCCATATTTATGTAGCAATATTCCATTATCACCTGCATATGGTGTTTATATATCTCAACTGATTCGATACGCAAGAGCTTGTTCTGCGTATAGTCAGTTTTTAAATCGAGGCAAGCTACCGACAAACAAGTTGATGGTACAGTGGTTTCAACAGTCTCGATTGAAGTCAGCATAATTTCGCAAATTCTATGGTCGTTATAACGGTCTAGTTTGTCAATACAACCTATCATTGGGTCAAATGTTGTCTGACGTGTTTCATACTCACTGATTGTTAGGCTGTTCTTGGCACACTGATTTTGAATACAGATAACTCTGTTTACCTGATCAGAATATAGGGCTCACGGCGGGTGTGACCGGTCGACAGGGGATGCTTACTCCTCCTAGGCAACTGATCCCACCTCTGGTGTGTCCAGGTGTCCATGTTCGCCCAACTATCTATTTTGTATTGCTTATAGGAGTTATGAGATCGATCACTGTTCGTTATCTTCACCTTTCATTCCCAGTGTCACAAGTACTACGGAGTTCCGTGCTCTACGTAGTACTAGTACGAATGTCGAAGACGAGTGTCGCGCTATCATGCTAAAATCCTACTGTGGCCACATGCTCAAAACAATCGCTGCGTTTGGCGATTTGCTGAGATGCAGGAAGATAGCCAATTGAAAGCCTATCTCTACAATAAAATTACTGCGATTCTTTAATTCGTGCGATATCTCAAAATCGTGACAGTGTGACAGGGCCTTTAAAAATACTTTGACACTCTTCTAAAAGGAACATCTGAAGCAAGTCTGAATGTGAGTTTATACATACGTGTACACTCGTATGCTGCTTCACTGTAGATTTGATGTTGGTTGGTTGGTTGTATATTGTTTAAAGTCCCTCTTGAAAGCTTTTCACTCATATCAGTGGCGGATTTAGAGGGGGCGCAGCAGGCGCGCGCCCCCTCTAAAATTTTCAAATTTAAGGTAAATCGTGGTATCTTGTGTAGAAAAATGTACTGAACGACAAAAGAAGCAATAATTTCTTCCACTCCTGGAGAAATAAATGACAAAATCTTTTGATTTCTTGAACTACTTTATTGGGAGAACTTATTCCCCCCCCCCCCCCCCCCCAAACCCTTAAAATTTGCATCATTTTATTGATTTCACCTTATTTAAAATGATAGAAAATAGTACAAATGACTTAAATAGGAGACTTATTTCAAGCTCTATATAATCCAAGAGCTTCCGGGGGCTGGGCCCAGACCAGACCCCCATCTTCATAAAGTGGCGCCCCCCGTAGTCGCAATTCCTGGATCCGCCCCTGCATATGGAGACGTCACCAATGCCGATGAAGGGCTGCAAACTTTAGGCCTATACTCGGCGCTTACGGCCTTTGAGCAGGGAGGGATCTTTATCGTGCCAAACCTGCTGTGACACGGGAGCTTGTTTTGTTTTGCGGTCTTATCCGAAGGACCGCCTCATTTAGTCACCTCGTGCGACAAGCAAGGGGTACAGAGGATTTATTCTAACCTGGATCCCTACGGGACCCTTTACAGGTGTACATGTTGTGCTGCTACGCAATCTCGTGAAGAGTTGGGGTGGAATGTAAACCAGCGATAAAATGGATATAACGAAGATGTAAATACATGTAATAGCTAGCTCGGCATGAATACACCCCAGGCCCCCTAAAAAAAAAACCCAAAAAACTAATTAATAACAAAAAACAAAACAACAAACAAACAAACCAACAACGTATAAACAAAAGCAAACAAACACTCCTCCTTAAAAAAAGTAGACAAGTTAAAAAACAAAAAAAACAACCCCCCCCATCAACTAAAAAGACTTGTGTAAATGTTCCATCTGTTTGATGAAGTTCTGTACTCTTTCCCCTGTTCATTCCGTTAAACCGTGCCTGTCAGCCCTCATGCCTTAGTAAGTGAATTCAGCATGTTCAAGCCTAGCCGCCACACCCTCTCTCCCTTAGCGTAAGATACAATTATGCGAATTCAGATGTATGGTCCGATTATGGCACGCCAAATTCACAAAAATGAGCTAAACATAGTTTCACAGTTGATAAACTAGGTTTATCGACTGTAAACTATAGTTTACGGACCGTAAACTATAGTTAACGACGTTAATCTATATTTCACATCTGATGAAAACAATCATTAGCGATTGCAAAACATAGTTTATCTGATAAATACGGTTTCACGATTGTAAACTACGGCTTACAAGTCTGATAAATATAGTATCACAATTTGTGAAACTAGGATTAACAATTGTGAATTATAGTTAACGAATGTAAATTATAGTTTACAAATGTGAATCTGTATTTATCAGCAAAATCTATTGTTAACGTTTATTTAAAGACAGATAAACTTGGATTAGCATTTGTAAACTATAGTTTACAACCGTTAAATATAGTTTTACGGATGAAAACTATAGTTAACGAATCGTTAACTATAGTTTACAGTTCGTAAACTATAGTTTACAGTCGATAAACCTAGTTTATCAACTGTGAAACTATGTTTAGCTCATTTATGTGAATTTGGCGTGCCATATCCGATGTTCATCTATTTCATTCTCTACCCAGAGTTCCGTGCGCTATTCTATTATAAAAGCTAAACAGCCCCATCCACTACATGAAATAATATATATAATGTGGTTCAGAAAAAATCTCCACAATATAGCTCACCCCGAGTGAGTCAGTGGGAACCCCTTCTAGAGTTGTTTCTGTTATATACTTTAAAACAGATCTTCACTCAAAATTTTCCATTGATGTTGTTCGAAATTGACTGTAGAAGTTCATGTATAAGATATCAAACTTGGCATTACTTATTTACCAATAACATGCAGTTGGTCTTCCCCCCCCCCCCCCCCCGACACGGTGTGTTGGCCCAGACTTTGAAATACACTATCCCTCTTAATAAAAAGTCGCTGTTTTCTTGAGATATGAAATACGATGATCAAAAAGCACATGCTTTTTAAAATTTCTTTTATCAAAATGATATGGTAGTTCTTCAAAGGCACGCTTCATACAGTTATCATATAATCCTGATATTTTGTTCAGATTAATATTAGTCTATGCATGCATACAAGCATCGTCGGAAAATTTTCAAGTTCCCATGAACTTTCATTGAATTACAAGTTAAGAAATAACCCCCCCCCCCCAAAAAAAAACCCACCCGTAATTTAACGATCTATATTTTTGTCCTTTCTCAAGATGATTTTCCGTAAATTTATACTTAGATTATATGTAATATTATTGAAAAGGAATTTTAAAAAGAAAAATGTTACAATATTCTAAAGTCTTATAGGCTATATATATAA
This sequence comes from Ostrea edulis, assembly GCF_947568905.1. Classification (NCBI taxonomy): domain Eukaryota; kingdom Metazoa; phylum Mollusca; class Bivalvia; order Ostreida; family Ostreidae; genus Ostrea; species Ostrea edulis. The sequence continues at coordinate 69,432,482 of NC_079165.1, read as the reverse complement.
ATTAGGAAACTCCCAAGTCAATATTACTTTTAAATTCTTACCCCCCCCCCCCCTCCCTCTCTCTCTGGACGATGAAACCTGATTAGTGATGACGTCCTTATACAATGTCCAAAAGAGAATACACGGATATGTTAATTCTTGTAAAGGCAAAAATGTGTTGTGTTATGTATAGCAATATATAAAAACCTCTAAAAATTTTTATCTAATACTCTCTTTCGAATTGTGAAAAAATGGTTTTGAGAGCGGCCTGCCTAATTGAAGACCTACAGGTAATTGAAGACCTACGGACGACTTACCAAAATATAGGCGATTTACATCAAATCTAATATGATTTTCTCATTAAGCATGTCTCAGATATCTAATATAAACAAAAAAAGTTTGATAAAAATAAGTTTTAAAGTGTATTTTCAAAGCTGGGTAGGAGCAACTATTTTCCTCTCTTGACGACCTTTGAGAGGGAATATTATCTAGAACATGTCCCCACACCACTTGTCCTCATAGGCGCTAAAATATATATAAAATATACATATCTACTATACTATAAACATGTTATAGTATAGTAGATATATATATATATTAACAATTAAGCTGGGGAGCGCCTATGCTTGTCCTCACTAATCTATTCTAATATTTTACAAGTATCAAGTGTATGCAAATGGATCACGTTTATGGGTACGTAACTGTGAGGACAGAATTTTGTCCTCATAACTGTACTTTCTGTCCTCACAACTTCTGTCAAATGGATAAAAATTGTCCTCACTTTACACGTTTTATCACCCCCCCCCCCTCTCTCTCTCTTTGAATATATCGTCGCACTCTACGTTACGGGAGATAACTCTATATGCGTTTGCAAATGTCGCCATAACAACAACGTAAACGACCAGGTGCGCTTCCGTTTGTCCAATACAAAGGTTTTATCGCAATCACCAGCGATTATTCGTGTATTGATTGACAACTCTCGCTATTATGTATCAAGTAGTTGAGAGTAAAACTCCAAAGCGAGATTTTCTGTCCAAAAACCTCGTTCTTGAGCTCGAGAACCTGAGCATGACAAAGGTAAGATTTAGATCGAATTCACTCTGTCTTGGATTCACTTTCTCCTGGCATGTTTTCAATATATGTGTTTTGCTCGATGGGGTCTTATATTTTTCTCCTTTTTATGCTTCACTTCTCTGTTGACATTTAATTATCCTTAGCGGTTTTATAGTGCTCGTGTTGAAACTTGACCAGAAATTCGACGTTTCTCCTAAAAATATTATTTAGACTGGGTTGAATTCTGCCTCAATAGCTAATTTAAAGGTAACCCATTTTTAGATTTTAAATGATAATCTTCATTGTTGATCACAGTAATGATATTAAATTCTCAAAGGCATTTCCATTGAAAAAAAAAATGCACAATTTGCTGTTCCACCTGAAAAAACTTGTTCAATTATAAACGACCAGGTCTTCGGGGCCATTAAAGTCCAGGGAATCTACATTTTAATCTTCAGGTCATAATGATATATTCATGATAACAAAAAAAACTTATTGTAAAAGTTTTGAATCCAATGACTTAATGCCTACAATGTGTCTGTAATTTTTGGCATGGATGAAAGGTGTGGGGAAGATTAAAGGAGCTCAGGCCTTGCTAGTATGAGCTACTCCTTGAAAGTCTCTGTGCAAACAGTTCAATTGTAAATGGAATGGAGAATAGATCTAAAGTTTTACTGAAGTGTTCATTATTTGGAAACTTAAAAGATTGTATTGATTGCCTATCATAACTTATTGAGCAATTTGGAGTATACCAGTTGTTTAGTGTGTCTGAAACAGGAACTGCTAATAGCTTTATTAATAGAGCGTTTTGAAAATGCTCCAGTGATTTTCCATGCTATGTTAAGCCTGAAGTTTTCAAGTTGCCATGCCTAAATGCCTCACTGTCAACAGAGAAAATAGTTACGTTTCCAATCTGGGTTGAGTTGACTTGTTTTTGGTGATCTGTGAAGTAGAAAGGGAAGAATCTGATGATGGCTGTTCGGTTTGTTCCTGAGAAAAATGTGTATTCATTTTATGAAAGGAATGATGGAGAGAAGGTGTATATTAAAAAGCATGAGGCATTTGTTCATGAACTGTCAACAATGGTTGATGATATGTTGGTAGGTGATTATTCATTCCAAATTTAAGGGACACTTGACTTTCTACTCTACAGTACTCAGTGCATATGATGGAAGTACTTTAATTGAGCTCAGTGCATCTAGAAGTACTTTAAATTAAGCTATTCCATCATATTTATGTAAAACTTTTGTATTCATCACTCACAAGACCAGCATGATTTAAAACTGTTTAGATGTTGGCAGTACTGTTAATTGCTTTTTACAATTATTCTTCATTTCGTATCCAGGAAATTGGTATTTTGATCGAATCATGCAGTCGACATCTGAAGCCATTATAAACAAAATGTGAAATCATTAATAAATGCCACTCAGTACTGTAGACAGGTGCAGTGATATGTCATTATCTGCCAGTCTCCTTTGTAATACAGAAAAAAAATTAACACTTTAGTATACCGATAAGGCCAATTCAACTTAATTAGTAGATTATCATCCGGGGTCACAAAAAAGATATGGGGTGGGCGGGAGGATTTTATTTTCTAATTTTTATTTCCCCGAGAAAAAAAATTAATGACAAAAGGCATCACACCAAGTGTAATCAAGTTAACATTCAAAGAATCCTTGGTAGAAGATATAAAACCAAAATTCTGCGACTTTAATCATTCACTCATGTCACTGGGAAGCAAGTTTGTTTGAAATCGTAATTTTTGCGAAAATAGAAAAAATCGGAGCGGGCCTTTTTTTGAGGGGTGGGCGGGGGTGATAATCTATCAATTAATTTTAATTGGCCTAATAACTTCAAAATGGATTTATTTATAAGTACCTTTCTTTGCTTTCAACCACTTTAAGAATACTATGCACATATTTGAATATTGTGTGTATTGAATATTTTGAAATTAGCATATTAAACATTTGGTGAAGCTGATGTATTGTTTGGTGTATTCCATCTTTGCGAGTCAAGTGTCTGATTCGCTTACTCTTAGAGTAAGTGAATCGGACACTTGGCTTGCGAAGATGGGCGTATTCATGATTTTGTTATTTAATTTGGTACGAGTCATAATGGATGGAAAGAAATTTTTATAGAACAGGCATGAATTAAAACTTTTACTTTATTGCCAAAGGTGCAAAATTTTAATCCTGTTGAAATGCACACATTCAATTACAATGCACTCCTGAGGTTAATTTCACATGTTTTCACTCTGTATAAAATTCATGGTTTTTATTTTCATAGTTTGTAAAAGCTATATATGTACATGTAATATCATATGAATATTAGCCTTATCCCCCCCCCCCCCACACACACACAGTTGTGGAGGGTTATAGTAAACATGCCTGTATTGCATGTAGTACTACATAATATTGAAAAAATTGTGTATTACAAAATTTTAGCTACAAGTACATTTTGCATTCAAATTTTATCAGACTTTCAGGAATGGTGGTTTGCATACAGATCTTAGTTCCTATTGGTATTTAAGGTTATTATATGTAAATGGTCTAGGTCACTAAAAGGAAATTTTCAATCTTTGTGTACAAGATTCATGTTCCAATAAAATTTTTTCTCATTATTCAATTTTTATCAAACTTGCAGGAATATGAAATATTGCATAAAGATTTGGTTCCCTTTTTATTTTTTTAAGAAGGAATGAAAAAGGTCAAGGTTATTGGGAAGGTAATTACCCTAAGAACTACTTCTTGTTGTGTAGTTTTTATTTGATTTCAGATGCACTTACAAGGATGCTATCTTGCCAGCTACTGGCTACTCTACTGTAGTAGGTGGAGAGTTCTATACAAATAATTTAGATTTAGGACTTGGGGTTCTTTATATACCCCACTTGTTGTGACACAGGGCAATATCATTACCACAATTATTTTATAATTAGCTAATACAGACCAGATAACCTGACAAGATAACCTGATAAAAGGTACAAATCCATAAATTTCTCTGTATACATATACATGTTCTTGGCAATAAATCACACCTAATCATTGTATTACTGCAGAGGATCCACTAAAGTATTCTCACAGCATTAATATTTTATCTGTGGATGCATGATAAATTCATGCATAAGTCACTGACTGATTATGAAATATAGTGCTACTTAATTGCACCCAATGCTTTGTTCATAAGTAGTGATGAAGAATTAAAGGATCTAATACTGTAATACCATATAAATAAACAATAAAATATACTTATTACTTGTTAATGTAAGTATAGGCAGATGGCATGCTTTAAATAAATTGATGCAGTATGGTAAAATTCAAATTTGAAATTTCATTACCCTTTGTATGGAGTTGTTGTTCCCAAACAAATATTTTGTGCTTTTTCCGTCTTTTTAGAGGTACCTGGTAGGTTGGTACATGTTACAGTACATTTTGATGACCTGTTAAGAATCTTATAATTTTATGCTACAAAGTGTGCTGGTATCATAGGATAGAACAGTTGCAAAACTCGCAAAGTTTGTATTTCCTAGATTCCTGTGTGTGGAATAATGGACATTTCATCGGCGGTAACCAATGGATAGTCTCTTTATAAGTACCTCTAGGTACATGTACATGTACATGTACATGTAAGAGACAGCGAGACCGACCGTTACACTTGGTTACTGACGATTTGGACAGTTTTGTTTCAATGAAACCCAATCATAGATTCTAATACAAATGCAAAATTCTAAAATTGTCTATGTTTTTCTTATTTCATATCACTAGTAGGAGCTTTCGGTAAGTCTGGATTGTGGTCAGAATACATAGAATATTCTCTTGATTTATATAACCTCAGTAAATATTATACTTCTTTAATGCTATAATGACCGAAGAACATATTTAAACACATAAAATGACAATGTATACCATTTAAACTGAAAACTAATTAAATCTTCACTTGGTGTTTGGTTTATGGATCTCAATCAATTACTAGACTGCACTATTTGGAGAAGAATCTTGTATTGTGGATGCATGACAAGACTTTAAATAACCAAAATACTGAAATCATTAATCAATTGTTGAATTGCTTGAGTTAGATTTTAAGGTGTGATACATTATTGCATGAGCTGAGTTAAACTGCACCAAAGGCATTACATGTTTGTTCTTCTTAAAAATGTCAATAATTGTTTAGCTCATTGTCCATTCATCCGCCTGGCTGTAAACTTTATACATTTTTTATTTCTTCTCCAGAATCACTGAGCCAGTTAAACTAACCATAAAGCATTTAATTTATTGGTTACAGGAGATGCAAAGCTGTTGGAATGAAGGGTCTCGCCCTCTCCAAAGGGGAGATAATTAAGAAATAGTGAAAATATGGTGGCATCTTTTAAAAATCTTATCCTCAAGAACGACTGGACCAGAAAACCAAAACTAATATTTGAAAGCTTCTTTAATGAGGGAGATTCAAAATTGTTGAAATCATGGGCCTCTGAGTGGTCTGGATGGGGCCAAAATAGATCGAAGTTTTAAATGGGGTAAACGGATAAAATTTAAAATCTTCTTTTGAAGAACAACGGGGCCTTGATAAGTCATACTTTTATACACAAGCATCCTCAGGTAGTGCAGATTCAAGTTTTCCCCCCAAATCATGACAGTGATGGGTTAGAGTAGAGCAACAATATGCGATCAAAGTTTTTATATCGGAATATATACTAGGAAATTTAAAAAAAATCCTTTTCTCCAGTTGAACAATTGATACTGACCAGAGCAATCAGTCAGTTCAGCATAAAGAAATATCAGACCAGTGAATTGTCACACCTAAATTAGCATTCGTACAAACTCAACTTGAATGAAAACCATTTTGTAATGAGACTGCTAGACACCACTGAAGTTTAATTGGCATTGTGAAAATGTTGAAAGGACTAGGTACATGTAAAACTTCGAATATAGCCATAATTCCTGATAATCCTAGAATTCAAACACTCTATCATTTTTTTTTTAGAATTAGTTATTTCCATTTTGAAAGTGACATGATGTCAATATTATGTCAAAGTTTTACAATATGCCTTGAAAATTTTCTGAAATGTCCATTTTTAAAGCAATTATACTGTGAATGTGAGACCTACATATATAGACATGATGGATGCAATGCTCTAACCAGATTTTAACAAAATTTTAAAGCATTTTTACATATCAAATGCAACCATAATTATATTCACATGATACTTTAGAGTTTTTTTTTTCTCTTTAGGAAAAGGTAGCTGTATTTCAAACGAAAGCTTAACAGCTGTCTACATGCATACAACGTTAATTCACTGAATATTCACATTTCCATTCCTTAAAACATTCTTGATGTTATGTTAATACAAGTTCATGTACATGTGTCTATCATCTATCTGTTCTTTTCTCGTTATTGAGGAAACATGGGGACTTCAGATATTGAAACTCTAGCTTGAATATCAGGTCTTTATATATTTATTCATAATCCAGACCAAGGTATTTTTATACAATTCAGTAATATTATTGATGGTATTCGAATTCTTTACTGGTAATCTCTTTCATGAAATAGTTCAATGCGTTGAATTTCGAAATCCATGAAGTTTCCGTGGCCTCAATACTTATAGGTATATATCAATGTACATGTATATTCTATATCTATAGATGTATATGTAGTGAATTTTGTAGGATTGACAATCTTTAACAATTTTTACAATGGAACTAGTACATGTAGTACATGTGTGGGAATACATTGTTACAAATATTAATTTTATAGATGCATGTTAAGCATTTAACAAGCCAAATAGATAATTAAATGATGCTTATTAGCTCATACTTGATGTTTCTGACATTTTTTTTTTTTTTATCTAAAATCATATTTTTCACCTCCTAGATATGAAGAGTTCTGGTATGATTTAAAAACGCAATAGGTTGAAATATTATAATAGTGTAATAATGTTACTATGTACTCAAATTGTAACTTATTATGTATATATAGTAAAAATATATGGATCCCAGGTGATCCAAAAATTGTTCTCCCTTCTTTGCTACAATAACTAATGTTTACTACTTCTGTACAAAAGAGCCGAATTTACATTTTTACTTGCCACAGTTAGGAACTATCAAATATGCTGACTCTTAAAACAAACCTGGTTATATACCCCAAGTTTTATTTTTGTAGATTCAAGTGAAATATTATACCTGAAATATCACAAACAATTAGATATGTTGAGAAACATTGTGTATATAAGACCTTAATACATTGCACTTGTTCATACTGTGTTTCTTTTGAGCATGAATTAATCATTCTCTAAGAATTAATTAAGATATAAATAGTTATATGTTAGATCAATGATAAATTTCTGCGATGTGATGAGACAGATTGAGACTTGATAATATATTGTATTTATAATGGTACATACTATAGTACATGTATATAATCTAGTCTAATTGATAAAGATATTTTAGTAAAAATTGATATTCAAATTATGTTATGTAAAGTTTGCATTGGTTTTTCATAATTGTTATAATTCTAATTCTAATATGATGATGATGCAATTAAAACTTGATTCAGTAAACACCCAAGTTCATGGAAATGAAATTTGTGGTATCAAATTACATGTACAATTATTACTTGCATAACTGTGCATCCAGAACATTTCATCATTTGTATGAATTATTGAAAGTAATTTGAAACTCTGGTGTGTAAAGACCATTAGTTTTAGGTTGACAATATTGATTTTAACATGCAGGGCCATCGGAGTCACAACTGCCTTGACAGGAAGCCAGTCAAACTCAGAAATCAACTTCTGATGGAACAAGAGAAAGAATTACCACAAAACATCATACGGCGAGTTCTGGATACACTTAAAGGACAGAATGTGGTTGCCAGGAGGGATTCAGATGGACTCTACTATCCTGGTGAGTGCCGAGTCCATTAATTATCAGTAACTGCGTCTTTTGTGTGTTAATATCTGCATTTATGACCTGTTGAGTCAATCTCCCAGAGTGTAACATAAAATCATAGATTATTTCTTCTTTGGATGAATATTTTAAATATCCTTATCTGCGATGAAAAATTGTATATTTAAGAAATAAATTTTATTTTTCGAAATACATGAGGTTATGAACTGTTAAATGCTTCAATGACTGCATACTTCATGAAGCACTAAAGTACTACATGAAAAGTGTGCTGGCATGAAGTGCTGCAGTTCATGCTGACATATATTTTCAAAAATGAAGTTTACTTCTTTTTTTTACATTCTACTTTCATTCGGTTGGAATGAAATGAAATCACCAATGTGATTCACGAAGTATATGCCATCGATTTATTAAAGACATACATGTACAAGTCATACCCTCAGGCATTTTCAATAATGAAACTTATTTCTTAAGTACTATGCTACATGATCAATGCATTATATTGTGCATCTTGATTAAAAAAAACTATTTAATCAATTGATAATCGTTTTATCCTTAGGAACTGTTGTGAAATGCCCTGATCCAAGACATGCTCTGGTGGAGTTTGCAGACAAAGAACAGGTCCTTACACCTACCAGGCTAATGATCGCAACCAGTGGTGCCATAGCCAGACCACATCTCAGGGTATGTATAGTATCAGTCAATGAATAGCTGTGTGGGTTACAAGCTATCAGCATGCAGAGTTTACAGGATAATCATGTATCAGGGTTTGTACATAATTAGTTGTTTGATTTACAGATATCATGTTTTGGACAGTGAATATATGATTGTCTAGTTTTCGAATAATCATGTTTTAGTTTATACATAGTTTTCTAGTCTACATGTAATCATGTTTTAGTGTATGCATAGTTGTCTGGCTTACATGAAATCATGTTTTAGTGTATACATGTATGTATGGTTGTCTGGTTTACTAGTAATCATGTTTTAGTGTATATATATGGTTGTCTGGTTTACATATAATCATGTTTTAGTATATGTATGGTTGTCTGGTTTACATATAATCATGTTTTAGTATATGTATGGTTGTCTGGTTTACATATAATCATGTTTTAGTGTATATGTATGGTTGTCTGGTTTACATATAATCATGTTTTAGTGTATATATGGTTGTCTGGTTTACATATAATCATGTTTTAGTGTAGATTTAAAGTTGACTGGTTTACAGGTAAGTAATCATATTTTAGGTTATGCATTTCTGTCAGTTTAAAATTTAACACTGTCAGAAAAAATGAGTACAATTAATTTGATGATAATTGTTTTGCATACATATACCCAATTATTATGATACCCACATGTACAGTGTAGATATATTTTATTTTTTCAAGTTCATTACAGTAAAAGTTAACCATCCAGTAATGATTTGTAAAAATAAATCATGCATAAATTCCAGATATGCTAGTAGTTGTGAAAAAGACATATATCATAGAATGCACTATATTTTGAAGAAATTATGCATGTTTTATTTGAAATTTTAGATTGGAGATTGTGTTTTGGTGAAAGTCATGAATACGGACACAAAACTGGAGTGCTACGCCCCTGGAATTGTGCAGGTTGTTCCTCAAAATGAGACTGCTCAGGCCAAATTCTACACAGTCATGATGTACAATGGACAGCAGGTTAGGTTCTAGGTCTGGGATCAGCATGATTATATAAAGGCAGAAGTTTATCAGGAAAAGTGAACAAAAATTATATTGTAATCTTAACGAATTTACTTTAGGCAACCATCATGAGGAACTATGTAATGAAGATCAGCAAGTCCAGATTTGAGTTTGCAATTCGTTACATTGCAGAAATTCAAATGCAGAACCAAGGGACGTAAGTCAAAATAAATATGCAGTCTTTGAAAATTTCCTTGTTATATTCTTTTACTTAAAGTGAAAAAAAGTGTGCAAATAAAAAACATACTACAGATATTACCCGGTAATGGAACATGAATAATTGATTTTGAAGGTTAATTATAAAATATTTTTCACAATTTGTTAGTGTGCAAATATGCATAATTATATATCAATATTTCCATTTACAATTTTTGTCAGTGATAAACCTTTGATGTTTTTGTTTATAATTTTCGACACAAAATATGACTTGCAATTTGTGCATAATCTAGCTGTGAAATATGTTTGCAAATTACAGCTTTGATGACCATGTTTATGTGACAACACCGCGATCAGCCAGACCTAATGATAAAGAGAGAAGAGGAAGAAAGGGATATAGGGAGAGGTATATAAATATAGAGTACAACACAATCAAATGACAATAGCTCCTGTAGCAGTTTGTAGTACAATGGATATGTAGATCTTTTGATGCCAATGTAAGATATTTTCTTCTAGACCATTTTGATAATGATAAGAATTGTAAATAGATAAATGGTTTTCAAGGAATTAGAGATTTTCTGCATGTGATTGTTCAGCATTTAATGGAAGATTTTTTCACTTTTAAGAAATATGCAATATTCTTTGTGTCAAAGAGAATTATGTAATTTGTTTCAGAGAGAGGAAAGCTTCTCCTTCACCAGAGATGGAGATCTCTGTGGTCGATCAGCCTGAGAGTGGTCCACTTTCTGATAGAAATTCTTTGCCAATTGAGAGGCCTGCCAGTACCCGACCCCCAGCACCTACCCCTAACACAGCAAGAAGTGGCAAAACAATGGACCCACTCCCAGAGGAGGAAGGTGCAAGGTTTGTAATTTTGAATACTTTTGAAAACAGTAAATGTTTTTAAAAATATGTGCGGGTATGAACTGCAATGCTTTATGCGAGTATGAAGTGCGTTATGAGTTACAAGATTCATCCCTGTTTGTCATCTTGACCTTTTCATGAAGTATGCCAGCATGAAACATTGCAGTTCATACCTACACATATTTTCGAATATGAAATTTATTTATTAGATATACAATAAAAAGGTACAAGTACCTCAACTGGAATGGAATATTTATTCAATGTTGACACGCTGCTTATGTCAACACATGTATATCAAGCCTCTATCTGAATTATACTGGTACATGTATTTTGTAGATCCAGATCGCCAACTCCAACACCAAGAGCATCACAGTCAAGATCAAATTCTAGAAGCCGATCAAGGTCAGGTTCAAGATCAAGGTCACGTTCAAATTCAGGAGAGAGGGATAAAAGATCAAGATCAAACTCAATGACTGATTTAAGGTCATCAAAATCACGATCCAGGTCAAGGAGTAGTGAAAGTTCAACCTCACAATCTCCTGTCAATCTGAAGTGGAGGTCAGAGAGTGTAGAGAGATTACAGAAGAGGAGCAAAAAGCTGAAGCAACTGAAAAAGCAATTAACACAGCAACAAGAGCAATTTGAAGTTCAGCAACAGGTCTGTTTTGTTGTTTTTCAACGTTTATTTTAAAAATATGATTGTTTGTCCTGGGTTTAAAATGTAAAATTATTGAACCATGTTTTGATTTTAAATTAGATTTCTTTTGATAAGTTTATTCTTATACAAATGTGTATTTATTAACAAAAAATGGTTATGTAATTGATTTCTTCTCTAGAAAATTCATAAACAAGCAAAGAAACTGAAGAAATTGAAGAAGAGATTAAAGAAGAAGAAGAAATATGAAAAGTCAGTGAAATCTGGCAGTCAGTCTGCTGTCATAGAAGTGGAGGACTCAGATGACTCTGATGACAGCAAAGCAAATCCCAGACCGGGTAAGAATATTCAAAGAATATTCTATAGGTAAAATCTGATTTTGATGCACATTAAAATTGATTACGATTTTCTTGCCATTTTTCCACATGAATTGTAATTACAAATTTACTTAACGATTATGCAAGAGAAAAATTCATGAAATTGAAAATGTTAAAACATTTGCACAGTTCTGTGCGTCATTGCTTGTTATTCTGACATCACTCTTTTGGGGATCTTGTCATGTGCACATACACTGTGTAGTCATCACACCTTATAGTCAGTTTTTTCATTATGACAAGAAGAGTCAGTTTGAAAGCAATAGATACAATGTATCTGTATGTTTTGTACATTACAATGAACACGTCTTTCAGACTCACCATCCTCAGTACAGGCCCCTGAGGTTACCTCTGGTCTCCTGAAGTTACGGAAAACACTGCCATGTCTCAGAGAGGGAGAGGAAGTGATGGCACGATGGTCGGATGAGGGCTGGTACTTTAGAGGTAGGTGGATCAGAAATATGTTTCTCATACAAATACTGACCTCATGAAACGGGTATATCCACAGAAATGTTTTGTTGTTGTAAAAATGGTTTGTGGACAGGTGTTTTCTCACAGTTATAAGCAACAGGATATGACCCTTACCTTAAAATATGTATTACAGGTGTTGTGAAACAAGATTGCAATGACTTCAGTTACATTATTGAAGATAGTACAAGAATGTGTGAAAGAATATGGAGAGAGGATATCATCACTGATTATGATGATGCCAATCAAATCATTCAGGTATGAATATTATAAAGGTACTTTACAAAGATGATGTCAGTGAAGGTACATGAAAATATGATGAGAAAATAATTTATTCCTATAAAAATGCATGTTTTATTTTGTATCTGAATAGCCCAAAGATCCAGTTGTGGCCCTTCACCCTCACTACAGTTTCAGTTACGCACCAGGTATTGTGTTGGAGGTCTACCAGAACCTACAAATGAAAGTCCGATTCTATGATGGCGAGGAAGACAAACTTCTGAGAGAAGAGATTTATAAACTGACTACAGAGAAGTTTGAGCATGATGTGAATTACATCATTGAATGCGAGACTCGATGGGTGGGACAAGCAGTGGTTGCCAGGGATGACAGGATCGGAAGCTACCATTTGGGTAAGTTGTATCTTTATAATATTCAACTAATTTGTGTACATCAGAGGACATCAAGCGATTCCTTGAAAATTATACTTCAAACAGTCCATGATTTTTAAACTAAGTACCTTTTTAAATCCAAAAATAATTTTCAATATTGGATGTGTCATTTCCAAGGCAATTTGTTGACAGTATTTTGTTTTAATTCAAATTTAAAAAGGTCTGAGTATTGCATTTTTTATTATTAAAGATATTTTAGATTGTAGTTGAATATGAAACAATTCTCTTTTAGCATCTGTGAAGGAGAGAGTGGGGAATGGCAGGGATTATATGTTAGAATGGTGTGATGGGGAGCAGGCCACTCAAACGTCCCATCATATATTTGGGGTCTTCACTAAGCACCACCCCTTATCTGTTGGGGATCATGTTCTGGCCATGTGGGACAATCGCCAACATGTGTACCTCCCAGGCTGGGTGGCAGGAATTGTTGGAGAGAAAATTAACATTAAATTCTGTGATGGAGCTATGTAAGTCTCTCTCTCTCTCTCTCTGCTGTGTGTTTGTGTTCAGTATGTTATCTATTATGAATTTATTCTTAAAAAAAATTGACAGTAAAGGAAATTTTGACATGGGTATACTTACATGTACTATTTACTGTATAACGGGTATTTTCTGCTGTTGTCCATGTTTTTAATGCGGAATTTTACAGATAGCAAAAATATACAAAAATTAGAGTTGCATCGGAAAATATCTATGTAAATACATATATGCATACTAGTATATAGGTACTTGTATAATGTGAAGAAATTGGAAATGCAGAATATAATTTGCTATCTTTTAAGGATCAAATTGCAAAAATTTCCAGGTGCAGAAAATACCCATTGTGCGATTTTATATTAGTGTTTGGTATTAAAGTTTTCATATCAGATTTTTGTTTGATAATCTGTAACAATTTTTAAAATATCAGAATGGTACATTAACATATCTTCATGACTGTTTAATTCATTACAGACGGGACGTGGAAGATATTTTGCAGTGTTTCTGGTTAAGCAGTGACTATTACGAGAATGCAGTTCTATTCTACAACAAGTGCCAAACCCAGACGGAGGAATCAGCATAGTATTGATAGTGGGATGTATATTATGTGAACTGCTCTGTACTGTAACATCACTTCTCAATAGTCAGCACATTTATATATGTACATGTAATCAAAGAATTTGGATTTTATGAGTATGTACTTAGTGACAAAAGTAGAGCACATTCCAATTTGGCTAATGATGACCTTGCAACTGTGTAAAGTTTCAAGGACATTGAGTTTGTGTAAAATCCTACCATATTTTGTATGTCCAAACATAGCGTAATACTGTCTTACATGTATGCATAAAAATATTCCATCTCAGCAATTATGCAATATATTTGTATTATCACTTTACAAAACGGCATTTATGTGGTAGGTATTTCTTTTAAGTAATTTTCTGTTGATTCATTTGGATATTTGTTTTGGTGCTAGTAAGGATCATTATTGATAGTGAATATTATATGCACTAATCATATTATTTAATTTATGTGATATTTCATGAAATTCAGAACATTTCCAAAATATTATTTTATAGTTTAGTGTTATTTTCTGCATACCTGTTGATTTAGATGTTTAATGTATTAATTTATTTTAGAATGGCAGTTGTTTGTTTTGTGGACAAGATTTTTGTTATCCTTGTAGGTTTTTGCCCCTTGATTTTATGTACATGACATTACATATACATGTACAATAATGTTTTACTCATCCTTTGTACAATGGATTGTATTACATATTGTTTTTGTTGATTTTAATGTATAATTGTTGATGTGGTTTCCATGGAAAGATTTGTTACCGCATTGTGTACATGTAGTTTATTGTATTTGTCTCCCCCCATTTCTCCAAGAAAAAAATTATTTTAAACATATACACAGTAACTATTGCTTTGATTGAGTGAAAATTGACTACATGTAGATTTCTTGTAATGTACATTTTATATGTATTGTCAATATGTACATGCATACATGGCTAGCATGACATTTTGTTGTATATTAACTGTACCTGTAATTATATATACATATAGCATTATGATTAGGTATATCAGTGAAATGAAGAATTTTTATGACTTAAAATGAACTTTGTGTGTGTATATGAACTAAAATTTTACATGGAGGTGTCTGTTTTCGAACTCTGTAATAATACTGCTTTGTAATATTTCTGGTGTACAATGGAAGAAGAGTATATCTAATAAAGACTTAAATGACTATGCTTTTTATTCTTTTGCAAACTTTTTAATATGGAATTTCATATTATTCAGTGTCAGATACTTCAATTTCATGACAGGAACAGGAGCCAATATGCTTTTGAGTATTTTTTCAAGTCAGAGGTGAAATCTGTAGACATCAGCTTTATTCACGTGTATTGATTAATTTTAGTTTTAGGAATTTTGAAATAACTATAACAAATTTCCCTGCTGCGAAATTAATTTACAATGTGATACAATACATGTACATGTAATTTGACACGTTTACCATAAACCTTTTGACCCCGAATTCAGTTGGAATTTTCCTTTAATCATGCCCATTATATTTTTAAAGTATCTTCCTAGTTCTCGGACTGAAATACGCAAGACTCAAAGGCTGGAAACCATATTGAAGTATTACTTTGATAAGACCTTGAACTTTGACTCGTTGACCTAAAAATCAAGATGATAACCATTATACATCTGTGCAGTATCAGCAGTCTATAGATCTTAAGACATTTCAATTAATTAAAACATTTGACACAAAAAATACACCCCCCCCCCCCCCCCCCCCCCATGGAGCGCCAAATTAACATAAACTCAAATAATTGAAGATATCTTCAAATAATTGAAGATATCTTCAATTCTGAATTATTGTGCGTATTAATTGAATTGATGATAGCATTGATTCTTCAGCTGAATTGATGCGCACTTTCATTGAATTAATTATCTCTTCAAATGAATTAATGATATCAACAATTGAATTGATGCGCGCTACAATTCAATTGAAGAGAGCAATAATTGATATAATGCGCGCATTAAATCAATTGATGAGAGCAATAATTGAATTGATGCGCGCATTAATTCATTTAATGAGAGCTATAATTGATTTAATGCGCGCATTAACTCAATTATTGCTCTCTTCAATTGAATTAATGATATCTTTAATTCATTTGAAGAGCGCAATAATTCTTTTAAAGAGAGCAATTATATAATTAAAGATATCTTCAATTCAACATATCCACAATTGAATTAATGATATCTTTAATTGAATTGTTGCTCTCTTTAAAAGAATTGATGCGCGCATTAATTCCTTATACAAAAGCACTGTAATTGAATTCAAGATATCTTCAATTGAATTAAAGAGATCATCAAATTATTTATACCGAGCTCTAAATCAATTCTTGTGAGCAATATTTCTACTAAATTGATGCTCTCATCAAATGAATTGCAGAGAGCAATAATTGAATTAATGCGCACATCAAATCTATTATTGCTCTCATTAATTGAATTAATGCGTGCATCAATTGAATTGAAGAGAGCAACAATTGAATTGAAGTGCGCATTAACTCATTTGATGAGAGCAATAATTGATTTAATGCGCGTATTAATTCAATTAAAGAGAGCAATGATAGAATTGATGATATCTTCAAATAATTGAAGATATCTTCAATTATTTGAGTTTATCTTAATTTGGTGCTCCATACCCCCCTGCCCAGATTTGAACTTGCCACCTGTGGGATCAAAATCTCGCAGCGTGCGACCATGTGCACCAGACGTAAACACGACGATCCACATAGATTGGAAAATTAAAAAAATAAAAATAGAAGGCTCAAGCATTTTAAATCAAATTTTAATTCAACATCAACCTCGCATTACATTTTTAATTACTTCACACTTGCTACATGTACATTCTTCAAAATAGTTTGTTGTACCTCGAGAAGGTATTCTAACATGGCATCAATATTTTGTCTTTCCTCTCGATACTCGCCTTGAATTGAACATGATCTGGCTTTTTTAGTGAGACTGATTTGTGTTTCTATATGCTTATTATCAGCATCTGTCAGCTGTAGGTATTTAACTTTGCACAAATAATAAAACATTTCCCAACGTGTTTCCATCCTTTCCCACATTTTTTGCTCCCTCACTTTCCTCAAACAGCATCTAGCATTTGCTATATCTTCATCACTTATAATCAAATTTGTGTTGTTCTGTCCAAATATGCCTAGTCCTAAATAGAGCATTGCCTTCTTAATTAAAAGTATTCTTCTAAAATCCTCGGAGATAACCTCGTCCTCATTACTGAAATGGTCAATGGCTTGCTGTACTATGTCCAATAGCTCCATTTTCACTTTTTCTGTGGGATGTTTTTCATATGAGACTGATTTCATATTGAACAATATATAAAGTACAATACCCGTCTCTCTACAAGGTTCTATGTCGGCAATGTGAGTTCGAGCTTGGTCTATATAACTCAAAACTTCCTCATACGATTTACCACCGACAAACAAGGCATACGAATACCGAGCAAGATACAGCATTATGTGGAGATTGGGGTTAGCAGTAAATGGAGCACATTTAAGAATCTCTGTAAAAATGTCACTGTCTACTAACGTTCTGTCTACTTTCACTAATCTTCGCTCTACCTCAGCATCCAGCACCATGCAGTAACGATCCGCTAGAAGGCTTTTTTGTGCAAACGTGCACTGTTTCCATGCTGATATGACTTCTTGTCGACGCTGCTCAAAAGCTCCCAAATCATTCCTGTGCAATAGTCTCTTCAGAAAGTGTCGAAAGGACAATTCAAAGACTCTTCGTTGGCTGCCTGGTATTGTTTTCGAAATTGTCTGTACACCTGGAATGGACGCCGCACCAAATTTTGCAATTAGATAATCGTAAACAAATTTATAACCAAGAGATTCATTTTTCAAAATTTCCATAAATGGAAATATCTTCTGTGGTCTTTCTTCGATCAAACATTTCACGAGTGATTCTATTTGTTGAAATTTCACTTTAAAGTGTTCAATTGATTTCATTTTACTCCGCGGCACTATGTTATGTTTAATGAGGTAGGCCTTTAAGATGAGAAAGTCTAAACTGTTACAAAGAAAGTCAATCTCATTCCTGAAAAGCAATTGTAGTGTTTGCGTTCTAAACTCATTCATGATACAAAAACAAACGGAATTTTCTTTTGTACAGTACTGAAATATACGCAGGTATATGTATCAGTATCGTGTGTCATATCGACCCGTGTCTGCAAGGCACGTATTTACAGAAAATGTCTACGCAGCACGTGTTTCCCTGTCTAAACATCGATGACTATTTCTTGTCCAGGTGTACTGTATCGTTTTCTTTTTCTACAAAACATATTCCTTCATGACATCACCAGCCTTTGGTGCGATAATGTCTGATTATTTTATTTGCATGATATTTAATCTGTCGGTAATCCATTTTCATTTTATCATGAAGTGTTATCATGTTGCTACATATAAATATGTATGTCTAGATCTGAGAGATTGGTTCTGAACCCCTCTCATCTCCTGCAATGAAAATTGTATTGGTTAATACCTGTATTCATTTTTCACATTTTATAAGTATTGAAGTGTTTAAGAAATGTGTTGTAATTCTTCTATCAATATGCTCTAATTATGTGTGCTCTCTAGTGTTTTATTGTTCTAGATTTGTAAATTCCAGATATGTAATGTTTGTTTTATGAAATCCACCGGTATTGATCTTGGAATTGGAATATATAGGAAATTTATTTCGGATGCTGATGTTGATTCTATAATGAATAAAATATTTATATTTATATAACTGGAGAAACCCTGATTTCTTGTTTGTCCATATATTTACATGTATTATATTTTGAGATTATGTATGTATATATATATATATATATATATATATATATATATGAATATGACTTTTCAAACAGAATGATAATGAATTTAAGATCTTAACTTAGAATTGTTGGCAACATTGCCCTGAGAAATACTTACAGAAAGTCAACTTTTCTTTTGAAAAACCAAAGAAAGAAAGAAAGAAAACGAGCATTGGATGTCGTAAGCGCTTCCTTTTTATTTGAGATAAAACGTCATATGTTTCGACAAACTTGGTTGGGAAGAAGTATTCCGCCATAGAATTATAATGGTTTCTGTAGTTTGGAATATTTTGAAGTCCTTTTTTTCTTTCAGACCCAGAGGAAAAGACCATATTTCTTTTGAATCACATTGCATATCAATATATAGGGCTCACGGTGGGTGTGACCGGTCGACAGGGGCTGTTTACTCCTCCTAGACACATGATCCCACCTCTGGTGGGTTCAGGGGCCCGTGTTTGTCCAACTATCTATTTTGTATTGCTTATGGGGTTTATGAGATTGATCACTGTTCGTTATCTTCATATTTCATTGCACAAAATTTTATCTAGAAACGTTAGCCAGGAAATGTTTTCAAGTTGATATACTAATTATTTTGTGAGTTTGGAATAATCATGTTTATTTAATCTTGTTTATTCTCAATTTCCATAAGTCCTTTCACTAGTTATTTTTGGATGTCCTAATTGTACTTTAACCCAAGCTGTGTTTCACTTTTGTCGCCTATTTATACATGTACATTGCACATTATCACTTATTCTGATTGTTTCATATCGTCCATGTACACTTGTCACTTTTCTTATTGTCTCGTGTCTTTCATATCTATATATTGCCAGTCTATAAATTGTTTCACGTCCCCACTCTATGAATTACCACTTTGATTGTTTCATGTCGATATCTCCATGTATACATGTATGTTGCCACTTTGACTCAATGTCGACTAGATATTTCTGACTGTCTCGCGTTGCTTATCTGTATGTTGCCATTCTTCTCATTGTCAATCCGTGCTGGACCAGCAATGCTTTTCTTTCGAAAACTATTTCATAGCATATGATTGTATTCATTATTGTATAATGAGATCATAATATTTTGATATACCGATTGCACATACGATTTCTAGAGTTTTCTTTCTTGTACATGTAGTATTTATTATATACATATATTCATATCTACCTTTCATTAACAGTACAATTTATAGATCCATTAGGGGCCAAAGCACAAACAGTTTTAAAAGTCCTGATAGATGTACTCCAGCAATTTGGAACGCAATTGATAACATTTTAGGTTTGCCTAAGCTGGTAGAGTGATGTTAATCAGTATATAGCACATTATTATTGTCTTGATAATACAGATTGATTATTGGTAAGAACAACGTTATGAGGATCAATGAATCTTATCGAATGATTATAATTTTGTTTTAATTGATCATTCTTTGAAATTTCAATTTGAAGATGAATGTGACTTACCGCGGAGTATTTCTACTTTCATTTTGTCAGCGCCCTCCGATTTCAAGACTAAACAGGAAATTGACGCTATTAATCATTGACTTGGCCCAATGAGTTTTTAAAAAAATCCTTTTTAAACAAGAGGTTTTAAATATTTTACGATTGCCAATATGGAACATAAAAGTATACATGAAAATAACTGTTTTTACTGAAACTACAAGGACATTTGTAAGTGTGGATGTATTTTTGCAATCTCTACCCAGAGTTATCGTTCCCGCTACGCTCCACTAATACCTCTGTCAACGTCTAAAAAGTTATATTAAAATGTACAAAAACTAACTTAGCATATCGAACTGTAATGATAATATCTGAGCAAATCAAACACTTCTCTGAATTTTTTTAAAATCAGAAGATGGTAAATATGAGACACCTGAGCGAATTAGAAGGTTTATATAAATATTCATTCATTCAATAATACTAGTATAATCATGGAATTCGTTGTTTTTGTGAACCTACTTTAAGATTTAAAGCATAAAACTTAAACTTATAAAATTATTATCCATGATGCTATACATGTAGGTATAGGTAAGTTTTGCCAAGAATCTTGACATTTAGACGTTGACAGAGGTGTTGTAGCGCAGCGTAATACGCCCTCTGGTGAGAGATTGGTATTTTTGATGATGACTAAAAACTACATTATTTATATATAATTGTCAATTCAAAAATTGTAAATATCTTGAGATTTGTGCACCTGTACAAATTTTAAGATAAACTACATTAGATTAGAAAGTACAGAGAAAATGTTACCACATTTAAACGTACAGGTATTTCCCCACCTGTTTGTAAATAGTACAGGTACACGTACCATAAGAATCCTCGCAGTTTAAAACTTTGAGTATTTCTTCATTTGACACGAATTTGTCCTTGGTACGAAGTTTCTCGTGAGATCATCGGCTGTAAATTATACTTTACAGGTATACAGTACGTGAAACTGAATTTTCAAATTTTTATTCTTTCAATTTTTAATGTTTACAATGATTAACAAAGGTATTTCTATTGGGGAAAAATGTATTTTCTAATGCAAAAAAATGAATGTCAGTTGTCGAGTTACAAGAGAGATACATAGAGCCTCACAAGTCTTTGTTGTGTATAAACAAGGCTCGCGTCGTGTTTTTGTTTACAGAGGTTAGATATAATAGTAAAAGTTTCGTTAAAAACAAATTTTCTCTATTTACAAGTTAATTCTGAACACACTTAAAGTTTCTAGTGTTTGTCACATCTCATTTTGTTTTAAACATTATATTTTCTATTACGCAATCTATGTATAAACAAAAACAAGGCAGCAGCCTTGTTTACATAACAAAAAATTGTGAGTGCTGCATCTCGTTTGATATTCAAATATTTGCTGACCATTAGAAATACCTTTAGTAAGTTTAGCGTTGTAAATGTAATAATAATAATAAAAAAAATTCAATCCAAATCGTGCCCAGTTGATCATTTCATAGGAACTTAGTTCCTCGGCTTTAGAGCAGAGCTGTGCATGGGGCTCTTACTAAGTAAACCTACTCAAACATTTCCGTAAAATGTCATATTGTAAATTCTGGGTTTACACCCATCCAGTAAATTCAAGATTTACAATAAAACACGCAAATATGTTTTGTAAAAATGGTGATGGTGTGGATCGCGACTCTTATTGCAGCCATATAGTTGTATGTGCTCCATCGTGCCATCGCCATGATGGTACTGTAACAGGGAGGGAGAAAATGCAACGGACCAGACCGGGATTCGAACCCGCCTAAATTGACTATTTTATATGGCAAGCCATTTTACTATTTATAAAACAGAGATATCATGAAAGGGGAAGATAACGAACAGTGATCAATCTCATAACTCATACAGTGTACATATATAAAGATGTCACATGTATGTATGGCTTAATTTGCTTTAACTTAGAGAAATGCCTTTTTAACTTATATATCTATTTTAAAAAAATAATCTATAGGAATATCTCTAGATGTCTTTTTACATATCAATGTAAAATATCTAGAGATATTTCTTACAGATTTTTAGCAAGAGACATCTCTCTAATTAAAGCTGAGGAAATATGTTTTATCCATTTGATTACAATGATTTCTCCAATGCGTGGCCTTCACCATTTAAGTGACGCACGCGCAATACGCGAACGCAAGTTCAAGGAGGTCATGAGGTGGTTTTAACCAGTTGCCGCCAGGCAGAGCTATGCAAGCTGTCTGATAATTATCTCTGGATTTTAATTCCCTTGGCTGTTTTCAAAGTTGATAGGAACAAATTTGAACTTACTACATTTTGTAGATATGTTTATATTGTTATTCACTATATCTCTTGACAAAAAAGGAGAAATATATAAACATATATTAAAAATAAATAAATTATCTATTGCACTTGAATATATATTTTTAAAACAAATGTGTCTGTAGATGCATTCATATTACCACATGAAGTTATGCTTTATCATTATCCATTTGTAATGGCCATAACTAAAATTACTGGTAATTGCTACATTGACTAGTAGCATAGTGTCAAGTTTAACTTGGGTTCTCTATATAGCTAGGATGAGAAATATTTCTCAATTGTTTATCTAATAAGATATCGCTTTAAAATAAAAAATACTTCTCCGAATTAGAGAAATATATAGGAAATGATTTTCGAAAATATATGAGGGCATGAACTGTGGCGCTTTCCGCCAGCATACTTCACAAAGAGGTAATGCGGTTCATGAAAAACATGCTGGCGTGAAACATCGCTGTTCATGTTCTCATGTATTTTCAAAAATGAAATTCATACCTTTACATTTAACTTTCATTTCTTTTGGAATATTCCCCACTGTTAAAATATCGTCCTATATTTATCAAGATTCATACGCGCATTGTATATTGGCAATCGTTTCAAGTGGTAAAGATATCGAAGGCAAAATAGTGGAAATTTATTTTTGAAATAAATAATGAAATGCCTTGCCATAGTTTTGAGTGAAAAGATGTAACAGTTTGTAGAGTGTTTCCTTACTGTGTGAAATACAGTTTAAAACGTTGTTCTTCTGCACGGAATTCGGTGTGTATCACTCACTATATAGTCCGAAGTTTAGAGGAATATTAAGGGGAATTCACGTGAAATACAGCAGTTTCTATCTATTAGATATTCTACTGTTATATCAAAGAACAGAATAGGAAAATGCTCCATTTAGTATGAGAGGTTGCAAGAGAATCTTGTTCAATAGTACCTCTCACTTTCGAGACTTTGCACGAGCGAGAATCTAGTAGGATTCTAATTTTATTTTTGTAAGCAGTAGATAGAACTAAACCAAAATGGCGACTCCCATGAAGGAAAATGAGCGATTTTTAAAAAATATACAGTTATGTCTTTTAGGAGAGATAATTGAGAATCTTTCATTTAAAATGTCTAATTTTCAGCTTTGTAGACAGACTTGTACAACTTCAGTCTTCGAACATCTGTACCACCATGTTTTGCAGATGTTTCTCCATCATCCTATCACTGACGATACCGATATCTCGCTAAGCTTCGTCTTGAAATCACAAACCTACCAGACTCGCGCTCATACAAAGTCTCGAGAGTGAGGGTCTGCAAAGTCAAAGAATCTTTTTATTCAAGAACGATATCACATCACACAGAATTCTAATCTTTGAATTTTAATTAGCATTCGCATCTTGTAAATAAATGGACATTCAAGTTTGTTATGTGTTAGATCCTCCCTTTTTTAAATCGGTAATTGATATTCTTGAAAAGCTTATTATTTATCAAACTCATCATGATCATTTGATGTCAAGCTTAAAGCTACACGTACATCTTCTCAGAAAAGTAAATACAACTTCCCTCTCATTGGAAAGTGGCATGGTTGATTTTTAACTTGCTCATGCACACCATGCTAACTTACCCTGAGACAAAGGGTGGGAGTGTCACCAGGTTTAACATCGCCGGACTGGGTACACCAAGGAATTGAAACTGAAAACTCGACGTGAACAGTAACAATTCTTAGATGCAGCAAAACCAGAGGTTTGTATCTTCTGTTGCATAAAGCAAACTCCCATTTAGATCCTCTACTTCTTTAGTTACTGTATATTATGACGTCAAAACATAGATGGTAATGTCACACATATATCGTATTGCTTCGGCTATGGTCGACAACATTTCCTTATACAAACTGCATTGTGTACCGAACACAAGACTAGGATAAGATTGAAATAATCTACTTAAGATACCACAGATCAACAAGATGCGACTTTGTGATATCAAAAAGGACAATCGTTAGGATTGTGGGAATTTTCTTCGACGCTTGTTCTGCTTGGTACTTGATGGATGGCCTCCTCGCTGCGTAGACTCGAACTTTCTTTGCCCTAATCTTTAGAGCTCGCTGTCCTCGCTGTGACCTGATTTTGTCATTTCATGTTCAACTTTCGTATTCCATTTCTCAAGTACATGAAGTAGTTGGACCGTCATATTCTGTTACAGAAGTCGAGGGTGTGATTTTCGCGGTAAATCTCGGGATGGAATATTTGAACGTAATTCCAAATAAATCAGACTAGTAATTGTAGTTACGTAGCCATGTTCCCCAAATATTCAACATTTGCTCACATTTGAATTGTCAGACATGCACGTTTTTCGAACTCAAGGCCGCGATTCATTTCATATGATGATTGAAAAAAAAATGATTGGGATTACTGGACATGTATAGAAAAATGAAGATAACAAACAGTATCAATTTCATAAATCCCATAAAGATTATCAAATTAAGAATAGGACAAACACGGATCCATGAACACACCAGAGGTGGGATCAGGTGCCTAGGAGAAGTAAGCATCCTACATGTAACAATAACATCAACTCATTTGTCAGTAGCTTACCACGGTTTCCAAAATGATCATACGCAGAACATGATCTCGCATATTAAATCAGTTTAGAGACATAAACATCATATGATATGGTGATAATGAAATATTGCTACATACATGTAAAAGTGGGAATTTACAAATGAAAAGCTGAGGTAATTCTGTTTGTCATAAGGTTGACTTGCCAACTTGCAGTTAACATCTATGTTCAATAAAATATTCACATATGAAAGAGAATCGAATCACAAGATAAAAAGGTCTTTACATACAAACTTTTATCACATACATGTATGAAACAAGAGAAAAGGAAATGTTAAGGTATTTTGTGAGGTTCATGTTCTTGCAATTTCTTCAGTAAAGCGGTCTTTTCTTCAATGATCTTTTTCTCTCTGTCATAGTTTCCATCTAATGCAAACACCTTGGCGCTTTCTAAATGTTTCAATGCCCCAGTAATGTCATTTTCCACAAACCTTACTTTCGATTTAGCAGTATTAAAAAACATTTTTCTTCTTACTTCCATGCGACTCCACATATCAGGGTTTTCAATTTCTTGCAAGCAATCTTTTGATGATCGCAAATCATCGAAATCAACATCAGTATTCGGAATGAAGTCCCCAAATATTCCAATTCCAAGATGAATCATAGCGATTTTGATGAGAACAAACCGTCTATAATCACAGTTTACTTGTTCATTGTTTTCCATTGCAAAGTGGTCAATAGTTTTCTTCGCAATATCCAAGAGTTTTCTCTGAAGTGCCCTTGTTGGATTTTGTTCATATTCACTAGATAACATATTAAAATATATATAGTGAACCATTCCCGTCTCTCGCCCCGGATAAACGCCCTGTGACTGTTGTATGGCCTGTTCTACGTAGCTTAATGAACATTGGTAAGATTCACCCGCTAAACTCATTGCTGACCCAAAACGTGCTAGGTACAACATTGTTGATCGTGCGGGGTTTTCTGTGAACGGTATTGCTGTCATGAGTTTCTCAAATAGGCCACTTTGTAACAGTCCTTTGTCTGACTTTATACGTTTGTATTCTATTTCTGAATCAATGGCCATTATAAACTGATCTGCTAGATCCATCTTCCTCCTGGCAGACATAGGTTGCAATAAGCCGTCATTCCACTGTACTATGACACACTGTTGTAGCTGTTGTAGCTGTAGAACTTGATTTTCGTGTGAAAGCCGCATCAAAATATGTCTATATGATACATTTATTTCTCGTTTCCTCTCAGACATTTCCGTCTTATGAATCTTAACATCTCGAGGTTTATCTGACTTACTCAGTTCTTGATTCAAGTAATCATAAACAAATACATATCCGTTTCTTTTATCTTTTAACACTTCCAGAAAGTCGGGGATCTTTTGCGGCGACGAGTCGATCAAATGTAATATAATGTTTTCTATTCGTTGACAGTCTAGCTGGTTTTCGATATCCTTTCTAACTGTTTCTGTTAAAATTCCAGCACCAATGAGTGCAACTTTGATATACTCATATACAAGATTGTCCCTCAAATATCCAATATTTCTCCGAAGTAGACATTTGTTAAGTTCAAGGTCGTAAATCTCCATACCGAAATGACTGTGAAGCTGTACCAAGATTAAGACTTCTGGAAGAGAGGGTTAATACTGGGGATCATGTGCAAGTATGTGTGATGATAGAGTTCCACAATTATTGATTTATGCCCGCTATTATATTCATAACAATAATGTTTTCATGGTGTCCGATTCTTTTCAATTTATTTTAATACACTGGGAAATTTGTTATTCAGAGTATTATGCAATGAATGAAAGAAAAAATAGAAATGAATCATCGGAATTTTATTTCTGTATGTTACATGTATGCTACGTACTTTCGTTTTAGTATACATTGCACAGTGTAACATAATTTTGAAAAATGGTTGAAACTTCCCATTAACGCATAATCGAGTTCAAGTTTATTTTCTCGAAACCAGTCAGAGATGCAAGTCACTATTACATGCTTTTCATCATATGGCAGGTATCGATTTGTTAAATTGTCTATTGTACATCTGATGTAACAAAATAAAGTCATGTCTGCAATTTTTCTAAAATGCAGTTTGATTGAAGGAAAAATATTTAGCGGTTTGCATTATTTATTAGGGTAAATTGATAACGGAAAATGGGATGCGTCATGCGAACAATAAATTAAAGCCGATTATGCAGAAATATTCATGTTTCAAGACACTATACAAAAATATATCTTTATTTATGACATCTTTCGAATAACTTGTTAAGTTGGAAGCCTAGGCTTTTATCTTAAGTTGATATGTCAATTGCACCTCATAGTGCTTTTATCATATTAAAACAAGGTAACAGGAAAGATTTATTACTGAAAAAAGTTTGTGGCATTTCATTTTCAGATGGTGACATCTCTATGCGAGTGAAATTGTTTTGAAGGGGATAAAAAACAACACACAAAAATATGTAAAATATAGCATACTTACTTTTGAAAATGTATCATGTTTTTAAGGCGTCATAATTATATCGGTACATGCATTTAGATAATGACGTGATAGTTTCAAGTATACATGTAAGACACAGCTACAGTGTATTCAAGAAACATAAACAAATGTATTAAGAAGTTATATATCTTCCTTTATAAAATGTTAACATTAACAATGCTTTGAAGAATTTCAAGCTTATCAAAAGCTATTTCAATATTGTTCCCTTCACGGTGAAATTTTCCTTTTCGAGCAAATAAGCGTGCGTAACTCAAATATTTCATCGCTTCCGATATATCTAATCGAAGTCTCGATATCCTTGAAAGACATATATAATAAAACATTTTTCTTCGTACTTCCATCCTTTCCCAACGATCCTTTTTTCTGACTTCTGTCAGGTGCTTTTTTGCAGTAGTAATGTCTTCGGACGAAATGTTGATACTTTGAAGTTCCTGTCCAAATATTCCTATTCCTATGAGAACCATTGCCATCTTTATGAAAAGCACTCGCTGGAAATCGGAACGAATTTGTTCGTCACCCAAAGAAAATATATCCAGAGCATATTTCAAGAGATTTAGCAATTCATTCCTGCTACCGTGACATGGATTATTATCATAGGGCTTCGAAATGAAATTAAAGTATGCATAGAAAAGAAGTCCCTTTTCACAACAAGCCTCCACAGTGTGCGATTGCTGAAATGCTATCAATAAATGACTTTTCGAAATGTCATATGGCTGACCAGACATGTTTAAATATGAACCAACTCTAGAATGGTATTGCATCGAACTCCTGGTTGGGTTTGAAGAATTAGGTATCAATTTCTCCATTTCTTGAAAAACATCTTCATTGAAATCAGCTGTTTCGTATCGTAATCGCTTGGTTTCTGCCTCGGAATCAAGTGCCATAAAATATAAATCTGTAAGTTCAACAACTGTTTCATACTTCATTTCTTGGGAATTCCTTTGATTCCATTTGTTGATGGCAAAGTTTTGAAGCTTTCGAAAACTCTGCATTTCGTTCTCGTTTAAAAGTCTTCTCAGTGTGTGACGAAAAATAAGTGAAAACTTTCTACTTTTTGATTCAGTTGTTGTAACAATGCGGACACCACAAAAAGTACTCAAACTGCCTTCTAAATATCTGTCATACTTTGATTTTAAATATTCAAACACAAACAAATATCCATTACTTTTGTCAGCCAGGATTTCCAAAAATCGCAATATTTTCCTTGGTTGATTATCAACTAAATAGAATATCAGGTTCTCAATCCTCTCAACATTACATCGAGAATTTTCTATTTTTTGTCTATGATATGCTGGCAATATCCCTTTACTGTGGAGTGGGGATCTGAGATGTGCATAGACAATACTGTCTCTCAGAAACTCTACGTTTTGTGAAAGGACTAGTCTCCATAATTCACACACAAATTCATTCACATCTACCATCACGTAGTTTATTTAGAATAACAGATAAATTGTTGTCGTGGAGAACTTTAAATACATGTATAGCCTGTATTGACGCACTCATCCGGTAAAAGAAAATCAATATGCACCACAGCAAACAGCATATTATATTTTACAGTGTCATCGCGTGTAACTTCTTTCCCCAGTCAGTTAAAACTGTCAGACAAACTTATACGCTTTCTGTGGAACCGATTTGAAAGAAATAAAAACAAACCAATGCATCTTTATCTTGAAATACATGCAGAATATTATGAAGATACCATACTTCGATCAAAACTTTCTTAATTCACAATTAAAAGTAAGTCTACTAATACTTTGATGCAATACATGCAATTATTATTATAAGGAAGATCAAATTATGAAACTTCTTACAGATCTATTCAAATTTTGATGCAATGCATTAGACAAACTGACATGGCATGATTATCATAAAGAAGATGAAATTATAAAACGTCTTGCAGAAATGTTTATAAAATACTTTGTATTCACAATTATCTTAAAAAGTAGATTTAATCAGATATGAGAGAATATATAGTATATAAAAATAATGCAATTACAGACCACATAATCATCTCACAAGTATTAGATACATGTTGATGTATAATCAATTTTGCTTCAATATTTTGTTCCTCTAGTTTAAACTCACCTCTGACTGCAAAACGTTTTGCCTCGTGGAGGTGGTGAATAGCCATATGTTTATTGTTTTCAGACTCGTGCATTTTTGAGGATGTCATGTAATAGAACATATTTCTTCGCACTTCCATTCTCTGCCACATATCCGGTTTTTGTATAATTTGTAAGCAATCCTTAGATACGCGTTTGTCTTCCTGACTAATTCTAATATTAGGAATATCTTTGCCAACCATATTTACACCAAGCAACAACATGGCTATTTTAACAATTAGAAACCTTTTGTAGTCTCTCCCGGTTTCTTCATTATCATTTTCAAAATGGTCGATCGCTTGCTTAGCCATTCCTAGAAGTTTATTTTTTAGTTTTGCAGTGGGTCTATTTTCATATTCCTTAGACAGCATGTTGAAATAGATGTACAATACCATGCCTGTTTCTCGACATGTAGGAATAGTTAGAGATAACTGCATTGCTAAATCGAGGTACGTGACACAGATGTCGAACGGATATCCGCCCAGACTTAACGCTGAACCATATCTGGCTAAATAAATCATTGTAGTTTGAGTTACATTTGCTGTGAATGGAATTACATTTTTCATTTCTGAAAACCAATCTCTTGAAACAAGATTTTGGTCAAATTTTATACGTCTTCTGGCAATTTCCGCGTCGACAGCGAGGAAATACAAATCAGCGAGACTTCTTGTTTTATCAGCTGACACTCTACTTATATTATTAAAAATTTCCGCCCACTTAGAAAGTCCAAGGCTCTGAAGTTTTTTGAAACTCTCCTCGTTGTTTTGGTGAGATAATCTCATCAGAGCATGTCTGTATATTTCATTTCGATTTGAATTGCTAACCTCTAAATTGCTGGCGTTAATGGTTCTCTCTAGGCCCATATATTCGCTCTCTTGATCCTTTAAATTCTCATAAACAAAATCATAACCATGATAGGGATTTGAAAGCACATTCATAAACAGATTGATACGATGAGGTCTTCCAATTAAGAATAACACAAGCTTTTCTATTTTTTCTGCATTACACAGACTATCATCTATTTCATTCTGCACACTTCCGGGTATCACGCCAGTGGCTATGAGAGGAGAGCTGATGATATTGTACACCAAAGTATCCCGTAAGTACACTAGGTTACGCTTCAGAATATCTTTTCTGATTTCACTCAAGTATTCGTCCATGTTTGTAGTCACACATCGCAAAATAACAACATACGTAAGATCCCGAGGAGAAACTACCACTTGATCTGCTTGATTATCTGCATGTAATGTTAAATTCGGGGAAGCATGACACCTTTCTTAATGCACCAGAACACCATAACAATGATGCTGTT
The DNA here is from genome assembly GCF_947568905.1 of Ostrea edulis. Classification (NCBI taxonomy): domain Eukaryota; kingdom Metazoa; phylum Mollusca; class Bivalvia; order Ostreida; family Ostreidae; genus Ostrea; species Ostrea edulis. The sequence continues at coordinate 69,401,569 of NC_079165.1, read as the reverse complement.
ATTTGATAAAGTTTATTCACGTTCAAACGTACAAAGATATGGATTATGTGTACTTGTTATATCAATACTGCGGTTCAACCATTTCAAAGCTGATTTGTAAGATTAGTGTTGCAAACATTTTAAAAGACTTTAATAATGTACAGAGATTATCTTTAAGAGCTACAAATACAGAAGATTGCGTTTCCATTCTACTTCTTTCAATCAACATTTCCTCTTTATAAAGTCAACAAAAATTAGGATGTTTTGTTTTTCTCGGTTGAAGCCTCCTTGTTTGCAAAATTTGTATGACTCTTTTACACTGAGAAAGGCCAGATCCCATCGTTTTTGAATTTCATGAATCCGCGCATTTGCAAAATGATAGATCATTTTCCATCTTAATTCCATTCTATCCCAATCACGAAGAGCATGTTCCAAACAGGATCTGGCATGATCTAAACGAGTATGACAGACAGGAACTGATAAAATATTACAAAATAATCCAATACCCAAATAAATAAAACATACCTTTAACATTACTATTCTACGAAAATCAAAAGAAACGTCGTCTCTTTCTTGTGCAAAGTGATCCAAAGATTCTTTAGCAATTTTGATAAGATTTTCCCTCACAATCTGATCTAGAGTTAATTCGTACTGCTGACATAACAAATTGTAGTAAATCAGTAGCACTATTCCAGTTTCCCTGCATGGTTCAATTCGTTCTCCATTTTCTGTTGCCTCTCGCACAGATTTTAAGCCATCTTCGAGGAATCTCTCACTGAACATTACCATTGCAGAAGCCCGTCTTCCAAGGTATAACATTAAGCTGACTTTTGGATTGGATGTTTTGTGCATTATATCTTTCATATTTATCAAAACTGTGTCACCAAATAGGGTTTTGTCATACTTCACTCGTCTGTATTCAATTTCAGCATCTAAAGAAATGAAATATAAATCCGCAGCCTTTTTTTTCTTTTTATCAGTAACATCATTTATTTCTGATAGATTTAACCAGTTTTGCTTTAAAAGTTCTTGTTTGGCATAAAACTCGGAAAGTTTTAAATTCAAACACAGTCGTTTTAACGAATGCCTTTCACTGACTATGTTTTCCCTATATTCGTTATAAACTTGAATTCTCCTTATTGGCCAGTATGCCTTATCATACCAAGCGATTTCAACTGAAGAATGACGCCTTCTCTTGCGACTTTTGATGTTTTCAAGTTTTCCTTCCAGTTCATTTGCAAGGAATGAATACGCGTGATTCTGCCTCAAAGCAAGAAGAAAGACGTGAAAGGGACAACGTTGTTTCAAATGTAAAATGAACAATCGTGATCTCTCTGTAGGCACCCTACTACTCTCTCTAAGACGGTAAATAAAGTTTTCTGGAATGATTCCTTCCTGAAATAGGTAATCGTGAAGTTGTGAAGGTTCTAAGCATTGGATTATTTTGGTATGGAGTTCTTGCATAGCCAGTTTTTCGTCAGCATCCATTCTCACCTTTGAAATAGTAAAATATTGTTAAAATTAATACTATCAATAACCAAGCCAGATCTACATGCCTATCTAACATCTGGGGATTGTGAGATTCTCTTCTGTAATGTTGACAATAATTGAATCCACATTTAAGGCATCAGTGAGAGACAGCTTAGAATAAAGCCACAGAAGTAATCTAAAGGGTACAATAAACAAATATGTTTTGGCCTGAGATGACAAGTAACATTTATTTTAGAGAGGTTATTAAGGCCAGAATACCACGTTAAATCTCTCAGAGTTCCTTATTCCACTTTAAATAAATTCCATTGCCCAATATTAAACAGATAATCTACTAAATCTTTAAACACGTATTAGGCGTGTATTTTAAATGTTATGCCGTCAAACACACACATCACAGTGTATGTATTCAACATTTTAATCTTGTCAAGTAATACCACAGCAGTCTTAAATGGTGTATTGTAATTTCCAATTTAGTAAGAATACATTTAAATAAAAAGGTTTTGAACAGAATATCTATTCCGATGTCTTGGAAACATTACATTTACATTGTTTACTATCTTCGATTATTATAAGTAAGAAGACACCCATTGCTTTAGTGCTTTAGCATTATTTCAAAGAATGTAATTCGTGCAAGTTTCATGTGTACTTCACGAATGACAACTATTATAAAGTTTGTATTTGCTTTTAAAATTCTCTGCAGTTGCCGTATACACAGATGCATGCATGTGACCGAACAGGAAAAACACGTAAAATAGCAGTGTGGTACTTACATTCTATCTATCCTCAGCTCTTCATCTGTAGATGTGCAGTGAGTACACAAGAGTTAAACAAAGTACGTAAATCCCCAGTCATGTATCTATAAATAGCAAAGACGTATATTGAACAGCTGTTGAAGACTAAGCTTAAGAAAAGCGTTATACAATGTTGAAAGTTTTTATGTTTCATATAACAAATGATAAAATCTTCATGATACATTTTTTGAGAAGAAATTTTACCAATCACCTGAACAAATTCCTTACTGATGATACTTAATTTGTCCGATGGAATTACTTCCGGGTCAGTTTCCTGCAATCTGACTAAAGTAAAGACCTAATATAGGTCCGTACTTTAGTCATATTGAGTTTCCTGTGTACTAAAATCTATGAGGATCGCTTAATAAAAGAAATAAATGGTTTAATAATGTTATATCTCTAACGAAAGGCATAATAACATGAAACAGAAGGGTAATAACGCGAATTGAAAAGGTATTTAACACGAAAGACAGGCATATCAACGGCAAGGAAAGGTAGAATGAATAAAAAGTATGGTAATGCGAAATGGACAACAGCATAAAAGAAAGGCGTAATAATGCAATTGAAAGGTGTAATTAGAACGCAAAGTATAAAGGCACTATGAGTCAAAAAGAAAATAATAATAATGAAAATCAAAGGCGCAACAACACGAAAAGATGAGGATAACGAACAGTAATCAATCTCATAACTCCTATAACGAATAAAAAATTTAACGTAGGACAAACACGGACCCCTGAACATACCAGAGGTGGGATCAGGTGCATAGCAAAAATAAGCATTCAATGTTGACCTGTCACACCCGCCGTGAGCCCTATAACTCGATCGGGTAAACGGAGTAATTCGTAATCAAAATCAGTATGTAAAACTTATACGGTACCAATTTTGATGCACCAGATGCGCATTTCGACAAAGAATGTATCTTCAGTGATGCTCAACCAAAATGTTTGAAATCCGAAATAACGATAAATTTGCTAGAGCTATTTTAGTGAAAAACACAGTGCCAAAAAGTGGAGTCAAATTCGTCTAAGGATAAGAGCTATGCATGAGGGAGATAATAATTGGTATGAAACATGTCAGACAGCAATTAACCCAATGACAGGTTGCATTGGTAAATTAGATCGTTATAACGACCATAGAATTTGCGAAATGCTGACTTTAAACGAGACTGTTGAAACCCCTGCACCATCAACTTGTTTGTCAGTAGTCTGTCTTGATTTTAAAACTGATCATATTCAGAACGAGCTCCTGTGTATCGAATTAGTTGAAAGAGATAACCATATACAGGTGATAATGGAATACTGTTACATAAATAAGGGAAGTTGACGATGGAGAAGCTGAAGTCACCCTGTTTTTCATAAATTTGAGCAGTTAGTTTGCCGTTTACATCTATGTTCAGTATCTAAGTATAAAACAGATTTGGAAGACTCTGTGGTATATTTTATTTCGGGTTCACTGGGATGTATCGAATTGATATTTGAATGAAAATAATTAATGTTACAGATAAAACGTAGTCGATATATCTAAATGTAGAGTTGAGGGCCACCACAATATATTTTTTCTTCTCATGTAGAAGCGTTTGAATAAATTTCGCCTCGTAAGATTATGAAAAAACAACAGGTAATCTAATAAAGGTGCAGAATAGAAGGTATAATAATGCGAAAGAAAGGGGTAATGACAAAAAAAGGCATAATGATAGAGAGAAAGATAATTCTTAAAAAGTACGTTTCACTTGATAAGACTTATGATAATCAAATATTAAGCTATTGAAAATGTTTAATGCTTATTTAGTACTCGCAAAACATCTTTAAAATCAAATAAGTAACTCTGGACCCCCTCACTCTGACCGTGTATGGGTACTTTCCTATTAATACACAATTGTATTTCCCTTCCGTGGCCTCTCCTGTCTGATAATTTAAAACAACATTTTTATTTTACAAATGTACATATAGATATGATTTGAATTCAAGTTATCATGACTTCTTTGTCCATTGGTTTGAAACAAAACTTGGTACTGAATCATTTCAGCATAAAAAACAATCAGAAGTTTTTGATCCGATCCCAAGGGAATGAGGTGGGAATTGGGCCCTGGAATTAGTTAGAATACGCCAATCCTTTTCTCATAAGTTTTATATGAAGCGGTAATAATATAATTTCGTATAGATTACCATATATATCTTGTCATATCTTACAAGGAGCAAGTTAAAGTCACTCTAAATATAAAGTTACATCCATTCTGATTTTTATATACTAAGTATTCTGATGATCTAAAATTAAACCTCTCTTGCATACACAATGCAAGGTGAAGATAACGAACAGTGATCAATCTCATAACTCCTACAAGCAATACAAAATAGATAGTTGGGCAAACACGGACCCCTGGACACACCAGAGGTGGGATCAGGTGCCTAGGAGGAGTAAGCATCCCCTGTTGACAATCCATCACTTCTACATGTAATACAAAAGAAATCTGTAGAGAAGAACTTGTCATCATGGCCTTTGTTTCGCGTTATCATGCTGTTTTGTTTTCCATTATTGTGCTTTTTAAATCCGCGTTATTACACTTTAAAATCGAAATGCTCATACTACAACTTTCGTTTGCAATATTACGTCATTTCTTGTTGTTATACTGTTTGAAATTATTCTAGTAGATTGTGCAGATCACCCCGGTGCCATTTTTTCAAAAAGTTATTGTAGTATATGATTAAGAAACTTGACAAAATACGACTAAGCTAAAGTATTAAATAATAGCAAGTGATGATCGTCGAAACGCAAATGAAGAATTAAGATATACATACATGTACATTAACCATCACGTAATACACAAGAAACAATGAAAGGCGAAGATAACAAACAGTGATCAATCTCATAACTCCTATAAGCAATACAAAATAGAGAGTTGAGCAAACGCGGACCCTGGTATTTTATATCATTTTATTCAAAGCATTAATTTAATTATTTGATTTATTAATTGTACATACTCACTACGTGTAATTATACACTAAATGTAACTTTTCTTCTTATCTTATTAATTACAGGCTAAAAAGCAGAAAGAAATCTGTTCTCACTTTCTCACGTTTACTAAAAGCAATTGCTTATTTGGTAATCCAGGTAAAATAGTTTAGCAAACATTGTAATTATTTACACCTTGTCAAAAAGACTTCAATGAAATGTTGAAGTGTATTTCTGAACCTTCTAGAACAACAGTTAAAAATGACTTACGGTCATTTTCTAGTGATACATGTATTTATTTTCATATCCCATGTTGTGAATGCAAGGTGAAGATAACGAACAGTGATCAATCTCATAACTCCTTTAAGCAATACAAAATAGATAGTTGGGCAAACACGGACCCCTGGACACACCAGAGGTGGGATCAGGTGCCTAGGAGGAGTAAGCATCCCCTGTTGACCGGTCACACCCGCCGTGAGCCCTATATTGCAATCAGGTAAACGGAGCTATCCGCAGTCAAAATCAGTGTGCCAAGAACGGCTTAACAATCGGTATGAAACACGTCAGACAGCATTTGACCCAATATGTAATGAACATCTTATTTCTGTGTGAACATCACGTTTGTAATTGCAAGACATTAAAAGCTGATATTTGGAACAAACTTGGCATCTGACCACGAAACGTGTAATATTCATACTCAAGGTCAAGGAAACTAGTAAACAAATTGAAATGATATACCACGCCACGACGTTGTAATGTAAAGGGACCAGAACTGAGGTGCTTAAAACTTTGGCTTTTAACCTCTGATTAAGGTAACCACTGGTTTTATTTACTATCACTGGGTAACTTATCACTGGTCAAATTTCCGTTGCTCAACGTAAATTTGGTCCTAGGGTTTCCTGACCAATGGTTAAGTACATTTAACCAGTGGCTAGTATCCTATAATTTAGCAACTTTCGTCTTTACATATGAACAATAATGACTGCTACAAATGTAAATTAAGCGCAGTGAAAACTTTTCACCTGATGAGACAATATTCTTTGTTGAAAAATTATATTCTGAAATCAACCAAGGCTGTAAACCCGAAAAGAGGGGGTGGGTTGGGATAGAACAGTTGAGAATGTGAAAGGAAGGATGGATGTAACTTTATCTTTAGAGTGACTGGAACAAGAAGGCCTGTTCGAAAGCAATATGAGAACTATATGCAAAAAATTGTAAATTAATTATGATCCAATTTTAGCCATACCAATAAATGTCATTTTGAAAAATTAAACTTTGCTAAAATGTGAAATAAAACAAAGTAATACCATATTCGAAACATTAAAGTTCACAGAGAAGGTGAAGATAACGAACAGTGATCAATCTCATAACTCCTATAAGCTATACAAAATAGAGAGTTGGGCAAACACGGAACCCTAGATATACCCGAGGTGGGATCAGGTGCCTAAAAGGAATAAGCATTCCCTGTCGACCGGTGACACCTGTTCAGCTCATTCAACATGCAGCTACAATTACATGTACTACTGCTTAAAACAATCTCAGAATTCACAACACAAGAACGTTGGTCATATATGTATATATCCGTTATGATATTCCTCCGCTATCAACAATACGAGGGACATTCAATATTCATAAATACTTGTAATTTGAATATGTTGATTTGAATTGATAACAAAGGAAAATCAGCTACTTTTCTCTTAAATACACACCGCTTAAAACAGTTCAATATTTTTTGTATCTATGATCCGTGTGCAAATTAAACGCCAGTGTCTACATGTACGACTATCAGCACATCAGTAAGAAAGAGCGACTACATCACATGATTTCCTCTCAAGTGAGCAGGAAATAGTTTTTACGTTTATTTGTATTTAAACATTTTCGGCAAAATACCTCCATAACAAAATTGTAAAACTTAGTCGTCCAAATGCGTGGAATTCAATTTCACTGAGAACTTTTGCTGCTAATATATCGGTGATAAACGGACCCTGATACAAGGAAGTGCGCATGTTCAGCAGTTGGTACTCGGGGAGATTACTCCACTTTTTTGGCACACTGTTTTTCCCTATAATAGCTCTAAAACTTCATTGTTATTTCGGATTTCAAACATTTCGGTTGAACATCACTGAAGAGACATTATTTGTCGAAATGCACATCTGGTGCATCAAAATTGGTACCGTATAAGTTTTACATTATGACCCCTGGGTCGAGGCCTCTGCTGGTGGACTGTTAGTCCCCGAGGGTCTCTACAGCCCAGTAGCTAGGTACTTCGTTACTAGCTTGAAAATACGGATGTATATTTAATTGCCGTGATAAAATTTAGAAATTCTTTTCAAAATTAAGGATTATCTCCCTCACGCATAGCTCTTATCCTTAGACGAATTTGACTCCACTTTTTTGGCACTCTGTTTCCCCTTATAATAGCTCTAAAACTTCATTGTTATTTCGGATTTCAAACATTTCGGTTGAGTATCACTGAAGAAACATTATTTGTCGAAATGCGCATCTGGTGCATCAAAATTGGTACCGTATAAGTTTTGCATGTACGATGCATCGGAAGGGAAACATCCCTGTAAACATTAACATAAACTGGTTTCTTCAGATTGGAATTTATTTTCTCTCTTTCAGAAGTAATTACAATTATTTCTAGATAATCTACTGTTCATTAGATTCAGTTAAAGGGTACGTCTGAAGTCCATGCCAAATTATAGATGATTTACATTGACATTGTGATGAATTTTGGCAATGTTTTTCTTCAAATGTACTGTCTTTTCTCAATTTTGAAAAGTATCATGAGGATACGGGATAGAATAGGTTCCCAATACCCCTTGCTTGTCATAAACTGGTTTCTTCAGATTGGAATCTATTTTCTCTTTCAGAAGGGAGTTCGGTGTCGACGGTTCGGGTGTTTGTTAACGACAGTTAGGGAGCTGATTATTGAAATTATTAAAAAAGTAAAAGTTCACGTACTTAGAAGGGTGCACGACAGTTTGGGAGTTGCCATATGTCGCCCACACGAACTGTTGATAGGTCTAATTCACATAAAGTAAAAAGAATGCATAGATATTTCTTTTGGTGGTGTTATGATATACATGTAGCAGATATATTTTGTTATTCAATATGGATCAGAGGACTTTTGTGCTATGAAAGTACATAATGGGATAATTGTTTACCATTATCAGCAGACAGTGTCCGTAACATTTGCAAAAATGCTTATTATCAGTATGAAAAAAATTCAAATGTGAATATCAACAAACAGCTTAAGTTTTGTTTCCTTCAAATAGTCTAGTCTTTAGAAAAATACTTTGGGGGGGGGGGGGCGAAATAAAGACCTTTTTACCCCGCTCAAGTGTAGCATTAAAATATTGTTTCCTTGATTCAACCGTTATATGTAGGCCCTATTAGAGTTTTAACACTCAGAATTAATTCATAAATCCACAAAATTATCAAAATAGCACTGAAAGTAACGTTTGTCATGAATCTTGAATCAATCCTGCATACATTCTGAAAAGTTCATAATGATTACTTTAAAAATCAATTTTCAATGAAATTTAAAAGACAGGAAGTACTTTTTGATCCTTGGGAGTATAGTGAAAATTTCAATTGATCAGATTATGCATTTATCTACTGTCGGATAAATATGCAGTACTACAGTACATGTAATTAAATTACAGAAGAAAAAAATAAAGGTTTGGAAATGGTTGAATTAGAAAATCTAAGATGATTTTTGGGCATATTTGGATTTTCTTCTGTCTTACTCTGTGAGAAGAATGACATGACGGGAGATAGAGGGGACGTCAATCTTAACTACGGTGCTCCTAATTATCGCCTTCCCTCGGAGGGGGATTGAGAGGGAAGTCAATCTTCATTACGGTGCTCCTATAATTATCGCTCGCGCTCTCCCTTGAGTAATCATTGATGTTATAAGAATTAAATTATGAGACGTAATAAATATACATGTCAATTTTAAAACAGATAAATAAAACTAAATATAAAATTTATTTGCCAGCTCCCGAAACGTCGTGCCAGAAACGTCGCGCACCCGAACCGTCGTCACCGAACTCCCGAACTGTCGGTGTCAAACTCCCGAACCGTCGTATAGGCCAAGTCCCGAATCGTCGCACTCCCGAAACGTCGCGCACCCCATATATGATATTACACGATAGATATGTCAAGAATGACGTTGCGGGTGCTGTACTTTGTATATACAAATAAGGTCATTATATAATGACCATATAATTTGCGAAATGTTGACTCCAGATGAAAATATGGAACATCTGCATGTATCTATTTGTCAGTAACTCGCCATGATTACATCAATGATCATATGTAACACATACTCTCGCTTATTAAATCAGTTGAGGGACATAAACACCATATGCAGTTGATATTTGAATATTGCTACACAAATATGGGAAGTGTACGATGAAGAAGCTGAAGTCATCCCGTTTGTCATAAGGTTGAGTTGTCAGTTAGCCGTTAACATCTACGTTCAATAAAATAACCAAATATGAAAAAAAAATCGAATCACAATGTAAAAGGTCTTTACATACAAAATTTCATTATATGTGAAACAAGAGAAATGGAAATGCTAAGGTATTCTGTGAAGTTCATGCTCTTGCAATTTTTTTCAGTGAAGCGGTTTTTTTCAATGATTTTTTCTCTTTCGTAGTTTCCATCTAATGCAAACATTTTGGCGTCTTCTAAATATTTTCATGTCCCAGTAATGTTATTTATGTGACTGTCGTATGGCCTGTTCTACGTAGCTTAATGAACATTGGTAAGGTTCACCCGCTAAACTCATTGTTTTATAGGTACAACATTGTTGATCATACGGGGATTTCTGTGAACGGTATTGCTGTCATGAGTTTCTCAACCAGGCCACTTTGTAACAGTCCTTTGTCTGACTTTATACGTTTGTATTCTATTTCTGAATCCATGGCCATTATAAACTGATCTGCTAGATCCATTTTCTTCTTTTAAAACTTCTAGAAAGTCAGGGATCTTTTGCAGAAACTAGTCGATCAAATGTAATATATGTATGTTTACTATTTGTTGACAGTCTACATGTAGCTGATTTTCGATATCCTTCCTGTTTTTTTTGTGTTTTTTTTTTAAATATTATTAATGTATGATATATCATGCACTTTCGTTTTATACCTAGCGCAATAAAACATAATTTGAAAATGATTGAAATTTCTCAGTAACACATAATGGAGTCCAAGGGCATTTATTTTCTCGAAATTACAGACCCTGAAGCGTACTACTACACTACTTGCACGGAACGGTAGGAAACAATTCTTGCATGGAACGGTTTGCACGAAACGCTGAACGATCTGCACGGAATGGTGAACGGTTTGCACGAAACGCTGAACGGTCTGCACGGAACGGTTTGCACAAAACGCATTGCATGAAATGCTGACCACTCTGTAGGCGTGATCACGCTTTGTGAACGGTCTGTACGAAACGCTGCACGGAACGGTGAACGGTTTGCACAAAACGTTGCATGGAACGGTGAACGGTTTGCACGGAACGAAACGCCTTGGAGGTGTAGTAGCACACTTCAGGGTCTGTATTTATAACATATAGTCTGAGCTGCAAATTATTCATTACTTGATCCAGATCAAAATGTGGCAGGTTTCGATTGTTGTTTATTGTATATCTGACGTCACAAACATTACCTATGGACTGCAAAGTTTGTTTCTAATTAAAACAAAAGTTTGGATGCAATATTAGAGGTATATTTGTAGGAAATACAGGGTGTAGACTTGAACTTGAAATATGTTGGAATACAAAACTGAACTCTTTTATGACGAAGAATGTTGGTGATGTTGACGGCATCTATTCCTTTGTTAGTAAATTTGAGTTTACAGAACTAACGGTATGATGTGCAAGGTAAATTCATTCAGGGATGTCAGCGAATATTCAAATATTCATTCGATGAGACACGAGTGGACTCAGGCATAACCTTATATGCTTGGACATCTAGAGCTACAGAAAGCTACCTAATGATTACTGAACCGTATCATGCAAGAGCGCTAAATAGAAACCAGTGTCCTATGTACATGTTTGATGCCAGAAAGTCACACTGCCATTGATATTGCGTGTAAAATTACATATTAAATTTAAAAGATGTTGGTTTATCAAGCAAAATTGACGTTTGTGTGCACGATAATGGTGGAAGCGGCGGGTATGTTAATCCCTAAGTAGGAGGACATATCATGTTTTGACCATACTTTACAGCTATGCATAAAACTGGCCCTGAAATACAGAATGCTGCCAAACGTCTTTCAAAGTGTCGGGAACTCGTAGGTTTTGCTGCGTGTTAGACGATCGATTCATCAATTGGAGCTTCAATCAAACTTACCCTTATATGCTTTATCTGTATTTCTTAATAGTCAATACATTGATATGAAATATTGAATATATATTGTACAATGTCTCCCTTACGAAGGCTAAAGGTTTAACTTTCACATACCGATGCAAAATGTCTGCTATGGACAGTATAATACATATATCAGGACTTTATATTTATCATGTGCATGGCCATTTTTACCGAATGTTCGACTATATTTTAATACTGTTATCGACTATTCGAATATGAATATTCACAGTTTTGATATCCGCGGTGGTTTAAAGAGCCTGTGATGGACAACATCCATAATCATAGAGTTCCGTCTATATTCTGGAGTTGAAAAATCCAAGTATGAACTAGCCTTGGCTTCAACGGAGTAAAGTTTTGTGCAAATATGAAGTTGACCTAAATGTTTGATGACGTGAGTGAATCAAGAGCGACATCGCGAATACTTGGTCTTTGATACGACTGATGTCCATGACTGCGTTTACGTTTTTGTGTATCTCATCATATTCACGTTATTTCCTTGTGGACTAGTTAAATTCCCTACAAGTCGTACTATTTGGACGAAGTTGGCTCCACTTTTTTGGCACGCTGTTTTTGGCTATATTTAGCTCTAAAACTTCATAGTTATTTCGGATTTCAAACATTTCGGTTGAGCATCACTGAAGAGACATTATTTGTCGAAATGCACATCTGGTGCATCAAAATTGGTACCGTATAAGTTTTACATTGTATACATTATCATCGCATCCCTATGTAATTGCAGTACCTAGAATACCTAAAACATGTGACATGTATACTCGTTAAAGCATGATTATACTGTTTGCATGCTGTCTGAAGTGTTTCATAGCGATTGTTACGCCGTTCTTGGCACACGGATTTTGACTACGGATAACTCCGTTTACTTGATCAAGATATAGGGCTCACGGCGGTGTGACTGGTTGACAGGGGATGCTTACTGCTCCTAGACATCTGATTCCACCTCTGTTATGTCCAGGGGTTCGTGTTTGCCCAACTCGTTATATTTTGTATTCCTTGTGGGAGTTATGAGATTTTTCGTTATTATTTTATTCATTTATAAAGCGCAAAATTACACATAGTTTCTATTTTATCTTAGCCTTCCATCAATAAAAATCTATAGTCTAACTACACTACGATTTCTCTGTCTCCAGTCTTTAATTACTACCAGATCAACACCCATGCAAGCGCGAGAAATCACAATATACAAATAAATGGTATTTATACTCCATTTCTTTCAAAATCGCCTTTATGGGCTGTCATTTCCGCAGCGTTTTTGTTTTTTGACCATTCTTGGCACACTGATTTTGATTACGGATAACCCCGTTTACATGTACCTGATCAAGATATAGGGCTCACGACGGGTGTGATCGGCTGACAGGAGGTGTTTTCTCCCCCTAGGCTCATGATTCAACCTCTGGTATATCCGGGGGTCCGTGTTTACCAAACTCTCTACTTTGTATAGCATATTAGAATTATGAGATTGATCACTGTTCGTTATCTTCACCTTTGATTTGAAAAAAAACCCACCTGTGTGTATATATGAACTCAGTTTTGCATTTAAGGAGTACTCATAATTTGTCATAATAATTCATTAATAACAATACGTGTAAAAATAAGTGATTGAAAATAAGCTTAAAATTGGAATTTCAATCCTCGTTTGCGACGTTAGAAAGCGGGTAATTTCAATGTTTGAGATTCTGCGCTAATTTTACATGTAGTATTTGCACATTGGATTGTGACGTCAAAGGTTTTGATTGTAACCGATAAAAATCACAAATGCTGCATATTTCATTTCTTGCCATCTGTTATCCGCATACAATATTAAATTCCGGGAAGTACGACACCTTTGTTAATGCATCAGAACGCCATAACAATGATGTTGGTATTTTATTAAGTTTATTATCATTCAAGCGTACAAAGATATGAATTATGTGTACTTGTTATGTAAATAAAGCGGTTCAACCATTTCAAAGCTGATTTGTAACATTAGTGTCGAACACATTAAGCCTTTGATAATGTACATAGATTATCTTCAAGAGCTACAAATATAGAAGATTACGTTTCTATTTTACTTCTGTTAATCAACATTTCCTCTTTATAAAGTCAACAAAAATTAGGACGTTTTGTTTTTCTCGGTTGAAGCCTCCTTTCTTGCAAAGTATGTATGACTCTTTTACACTGAGAAGTGCCAGATCCCATCGTTTCTGAATTTCATGAATCCGCCCATTTGCAAAATGATAGATCATTTTCCATCTTAATTCCATTCTATCCCAATCACGAAGAGCATGTTCCAAACAGGATCTGGCTTGATCTAAACGAGTCTGACAGACAGGAACTGATAAAATATTACAAAATAATCCAATACCCAAATAAATAAATGATGTCTTTAACATTACTATTCTACGAAAATCGAAAGAAACGTTGTCTCTTTCTTGTGCAAAGTGATCCAAAGATTCTTTAGCAATTTTAATAAGATTTTCCCTCAGTATCTGATCTAAAGTTAATTCGTACTGCTGACATAACAAATTGTAATAAATCAGTAGCACTATTCCAGTTTCCCTGCATGGTTCAATTCGTTCTCCATTTTCTGTTGCCTCTCGCACAGATTTTAAGCCATCTTCGAGGAATCTCTCACTTGACATTACCATTGCAGAAGCCCGTCTTCCAAGGTATAACATTAGGCTGGCTTTCGGATTAGATGTTTTGTGAATTATGTTTTTCATATATTTTAAAACTGTGTCATCAAACAGGGCTCTGTCGTACTTCACTCGCCTGTATTCAATTTCAGCATCTAAAGAAATGAAATATAAATCAGCGGCCTTTTGTTTCTTTTCGTCACTAGCATCATTTAGTTTTGATAAATTTAACCAGTTTTGCTTTAAAAGTTCTTGTTTAATATAAAACTCGGAGAGTTTTAAATTCAAACACAGTCGTTTTAATTCATGCCTTTCATTGACCATTTCTTCCCTATATTTGTTGTAAACTTGAATTCTTCTTATTGGCCAGTATGCCTTATCATACCAAGCAATTTCAACTGAAGAATCACACCTTTTCTTGCGACTTTTGATGTTTTCAAGTTTTCCTTCCAGTTCATTTGCAAGAAAAGAATACGCATTATTCTGTCTCAAAGCAAGAAGAAATACGTTAAAGGGGCAATGTTTTTTTAAATGTAAAATGAACAGTCTTGATCTCTCTGTAGGCACCCTACTACTCTCTCTAAGACGGTGAATAAAGTTTTCTGGAATGATTCCTTCCTGAAATAGGTAATCGTGAAGTTGTGAAGGTTCTAAGCATTGGACTATTTTGGTATGGAGTTCTTGCATAGCCAGTGTTTCGTCAGCATCCATTCTCACCTTTGAAACATTAAAATATTGTTAAAATTAATAATATCAATAATCAAGCCAAATCTACAAGCCTATCTTAAAATTGGGAATTGTGACTCTCTAACTTCTGAGGATTATGAGCTTCTCTTTTCGTATAGTGTTATGTTGATAACTAATGAATCCACATTTAAGACATTAGTGACAAACAGCTTAGAATAAAGCCACAGAAGTTATCTAAAGGGTACTATAAGCAAACATGTGTTGGGCTGAGATGACAGGTACCGTAAGATTTATTCTAGAGGGGTCATTAGGGCCACAATACCACGTTAAATCATAAAGAGTTCCTTATTCCCATGTAAATAAATTCCATTGCCCAATAATAATCAGGTAGTCTCCGAAATCTACCGTACAGTGTGTGTATTTCAATTGTTATGCTGGCAAACAAACACATTATGCATTGAACATTTTAATCTTGTTAAGTAATACAGTCATTTAGGCTATCTCGGGTCACCCCGATTTTCGAGAGTCGTCGGGTTTCTTGAGTAACAGTTCGCATTAATTAAAGCTGACATGAATTAATAAATATAGTATAATTCTATATGTCCGCCATATTTCTCTGCTAATCCGCCATATTAGTTGGAATTTCTATTGTTATATGTATCGGGGTTCGCATGGTATATAAGGGGACGAGCTTTGCTACGCTTCACTTCATATCAGTGTCTTCGATTTACCTGTGCGGGTAGCTTCGACAGGTAACACGTACATCTCCGATACTAATTTATAGGACATCAAGAAGAAATGAAATCACGTTTTGGAACACCACGCAATGCTCAAAATTATAATAAACATATCGTATAATAGTAAATCATTCTAAATATATATATTTGGATAAATATATATAGAATGCCTTTTCTTTGCGTGAACGTGCGTACATTTGCAGTAAATATGTCAAAACTATACAAAAATGCGGAGAAATATTTCATCTTTTATCTATTGATAAAATGGAATAAGCAAACAGTATACAATCTATACCATTCACAATTACTTCAAGTAAAAGGCAAAGACATAAATACTACTGTACTTATAAAAATGGCATGTAAACGCATCGAATACGGACGACTATTTACCTGGGCCTACTCGTAATATCTGTAAAGGACCGCAGATGTACGTGTACACTTGTCGAAAATACTCTAAGTAGTAGTAAAACTTCCTTTATTTGCACAATCCATGAAACAAAACGATAAACTCCATTTGCATTCCAACAGTAAACAACATTGTCCATTGTACAGACTGCGACACACTTAGCGTGTGCCGATCAGCTATCTTCAATCAGGGGAAGTATCAGAGTATTATATTCACTCTGTATTGTGCATGAATCCTTATACCATATGATTTACTGGTCAGAGTATTGCATATTTATAAATCAGGAAAACGTTTAGGTACATAAATTTGCATATACAACACTGTACGAGTGTATGGGATGAGAGAGAGAGAGAGAGAGAGAGAGAGAGAGAGAGAGAGAGAGAGAACAACGAGAGAGATAACGACGAGAGAGAGAGAGAGAGAGAGAGAGAACCGATGATCTTGTAATAATCGTGCTCTTATTAAGACAAATGATATCGTTAATTCAATAAAAAGAGAACAGTACTAGTAACTCAATATTGCTCTCATCAATTGATAATACAGATTTATTTGATTCATTTAAAGCACGCATTAATTAAATATTAAACATATTTTTAAATAATGTTATTTTCAATTACTTCATTTTATGCTAATTTGGCGCTCAATAGATCTTATATATCTATGCCATTTTGCGTTATTACATTCTGCGTCTAACTCGACGCAAATTGTACTAATGCAAAATGTAATAATCGAGTTTATCATATTATGCGTCGTTATCAAACATCAAGGGGAAAGGACAAGAGTGTCTGTCACCCACCTTTAATAACAATATACATTTTTTGTTACTTTGTAATGCAAATAAAAGATACATTGAGTGACAACCCCTCCCCCACTTACCCCAGCTTGAAAGTTCTGATATAATAGTAGAAGACACACACCACCATCAATTAAAAAAATGAAGATATGAGGCACTCATAGTAGAGGACTCTAACCACCCCATCCGACCCCCAACGATTGAAGAAAAGGGGGAAATTATTGAGGTAGTCAAAGTAAAAAAGACTCTTTAACCCTTCACCCCACATTAGGACTTTGAACATCGGACAAAACATCTTGGTTTGTTTGGGTGTTTTGTTTTATTTTGTTGCTGTTTTCGTTCATCTCTTTTAATTATTATTTTGAATGGCAAGAAATTTTGAAGAATCCAATTTTCCATTTCCCCTCTGTTGTACCCCCCCCCCCCATGAAAAATGACAATACATGTCTGGTTATTACATGTACATTTTGTTTTGCAACACATGCATGTATACTAATTGTATGGTGCATGTAGAATTGCACCCTTTACCAAGTTTTCCTTCATTTACACAGTGTAAGAAATGGTAAACCAAAATCACAAAACAAAATGCATAAAGACCAAGATATTTTCAAGCGTAGGAACTTCATTCATGAATACATAAATACATGTATTCAGAAAAATCACATGCATGCATTGCAGGACTATAGTATTTGTGTGTTTTAACGTTTCTGTAACATGCCATAATGATTACTTTGAGGCTTGAGTGTAATTTATTCATAAATGTTTTCATTTAGTAGATCTGGCGCAATGGCCATACCGCTGTACGTAGAAATTTCAAATTCAAATGTATTCGATAAGATGTTAGTATGCATAAATCAGTAAAATTCGTGTTGAGGTTTTATTTGATATGATACAATGTCAATATACTGTAATGCATTAGTAGGATATGCAGAAGGCAAGAGTATAAACATTTTCTTTTTTTATTATCAGTATCAATATCTATATGATCACGAAAAAACATTATATAATTTATATCCGGATTCATTTATACCGATTTAGATATCCATAAAAACAAAGCTGCATAGTTTGGGAGAGGGGTTTCTAATGAGTCTGATGAAATTAAAAGAAGGAACCCAACATTTGCATTCAAACTAGATATACTTCAACATGAATTCATTTCTGCTCTGACTGAAAGCATGATTCTAAATTCGGGAACGAATCTTGCATACAAGATAATTAATAGGGGAACACATAAATTCGAGCTCCTTTGGAATTTAATGAAATGTAGATATGCACCTTTCTTTCGACACGAATTAATATGTTGTTTCAGGCACAAAAACAAGGGGTTGGGGTGGGCAGGAAGGCTGGTCTGCTTTCCCCACTTTTTTTTGACAATTTACTTTTTTCCCGTTATTGTAAAACATACAAAGTCAGTATTTTCTACATGCACAGTTCAAACTACAGTGTAATTTTTTTAAAATTTGTAATGAATTCAATTATAAGCATCAACTCCTGTAAGTTTCCAATATATTGTCAATCACAAATTTTTAAATAGCAGAAATTTTTAATGCTTGAAAGCTTACATTTTTATAAGTGATCAATTTTCTTTCCTTCTGTGAAATGATATATTATAAATCGAAGTAGGACGCTCTCGCTCTCTCAATGAATATGGACATACAGAGACCGTAAATAAGTATGCGGTTCCAAAAGAGACAACAAAACTATATTTTCGTTTATAAATTTCCTTTCATATGTGTCTTTGTGTAATCAACTGTTTATTATGGACTGCAAATGTAGTACACGCATTTGCACACAGATGTATATTTTCGATCATTATTCCCTTATTTGTATATCCAAGTTTGTATATGATCATCGAGAAATTTTGAATTGTGCACGCAATATATCCAACCAGATATTAGATTCCCCATTTCTATAAACTGCAAAACCTCGACCAGACAAGCATTCAATACAGGAAAAAATTTCGACTCTGACATCTCCCCTGATTGAAGACACACTGTTTGGCACGGGTGAAGTGTGTCGCAGTCTGTATAATGGAATGAGAACGTGTTGTAAATTTCTAACGAGATACAAATGGAGTTTATCATTTTGTTTCGTGGATTTATCAGAATAAAGAGAATCTAATATTTTCGGTAAGTGCACATCTCCGATACCTGTTGAATAGACCCCGTATTTGATACTTTTTTTGGCGATTATACCTTGTGCATTGCATATTATGCATATGGCATGCACCTTTATTTTGCAAGAATTGATATAAATAATATATTTTATGCTCTTTGCCTATTCCATTCTATCAGTATGTAATTGGCAAATGATTTATCCGCATTTATTTTATTAGAAAATGCAAATACTTGCATGCACTTACAAGTATGCAAGAAATGTTTTGTTTGTTTGGTTGTTTTTTTTGCATTTTTGTCTAACTTATCTAAACTTCCAGAATGTTGCATTAGTATACAATCAATATTTTGTAATTTTGAGCAAAGCATAATGTTTTAAAATGTTATTTTATTTGTTTCTCATTCCCTATATATTACTATCGGAGATGTGCACTGGTCGAGTCCACCTAGAAAAATCACTCAGGTGTGACAATCACATTTGGGGTATATACGGGTAGAGTAAAGTAGGCTACCTGAAAGAAATATGGCGGATAAGATGAGAAAGGTGTACGTATTTATTAATTCATGTCAGCTTTAAACGTGAAGAAAGGAAGGGTTGCTACAGTCCCGTCCGGCAAAGTTTGTTCTATGTATTAACACAATTAACAAGTGAAAAACTAAAAATAAACAACACAATTAACAAGTGAAATACTAAAACTAAACAACACAATTAACAAGTGAAATACTAAAAATAAACAACACAATTAACAAGTTGATTAACTGACATGCTATCCCCGATCGGAAAATGTTGCGTGTCAAAAAGAGAGACATTGTTATTTTCGTCAATGTAGTGAATGTTACGTTTCACGAAACGATATATGTTATATACTGCCGGAAAGGTAATTTTATACACATTCAAATGCAATTTTACTATTTTCGAGGACCATAAAATTTTGGCAGTTAAAGGTATCTTTCTGACTCCCTTCCAATAAGTGTAATTCGGGTCACGTGCGTTTTGAAAGATACCTCCTCTTAGTATCTGTGATGTGCCGCATACTCGTGTTTGCAATGTATTTTTTTTCCATTTTTATATTTAGAAAATGTGTTATCATTATTTAAGACTGTAAATTTGATAAATTATAATTAAAGTTTAGCTGTTTAACATAACATCATGACATGGTAAGAAAATGATTTATGCATTGAAGATCCAAGCAGATTATGGACAATAAATGATACTTTCACGTACAGTTTACAGTTGACAATAGGTGAATCTATAGCTAAGACAATAGAAAAACCCGTTTTCTATATATCAATGAAAACACTTTAGGATAAAACCCTCAAAGAAATCGGAAGGATACAATAAGCAAATATGTGATTGTTTTTGGCCTCAAACGATAAGTAACATTCCGTTTAGAGAGGTTATCAAGACGTCAATACTACGTCAAACCATAAAGAGTTTTGTATTTCCCTGTAAGTAGATTCCATTGAATCTTTAAACACGTGCAGTACATGTTTTTTAATTGTTATAATGTCACACATTACGTATTCAAAATTTTCATCATGTTAAAAAACAAAAAATTACAACAGTCTTAAATGGTGTATTGATTATTACATTCCAGTTTGAATATTTTTCGAACAGAATTCCTCTATATGAATTATGATGTCTTGGAAACATTGCATTTACATTATTTAGTAGCTTCGTTTATCATAAGAAAGAAGACACCCATTGTTTTAGTGCTATATGTCATCCTTTCAAAGAATGTAAGTAATGGCATTATAATATCGTGCAAGTTTCATGTATACTTCATGACTGACAGATACAATTTTTGTTTGCTTGTTGTTGTATTCACGTATGCATGTATGTGACATAACAGTAAAAAAAACAACTCACAAAAACAGGACAATGTCGTACTTACGTTATATCTATCCTCCGTTCTTCAACTGTACACATAAGAGGTTAAACAAAGTAGGGTAATTCCCAGCTTGTATCTATCTATCTATCTATCTATCTATCTATCTATCTATCTATCTATCTATATATATATATATATACATACATGTAGCAGTTACGTAAATTGAAGTCTGAGCTTAGGAAGAGCGTTATAATATTGATAATTGTGATGTTTCAAATCGCAAAATCAAATATCATATTTTGTTTGGACAAATGTAAATTGAATACAGCTGAATAAAGTTCTTACCTGACGATACTTGAGTTGTTAAATGGGATTACTCCCTGGTCAAAGTCTACTGTGTACGGATCGCTTAGGGGGTCGTTTACACACCGCAAGTTGAAGAGCAGTGAGGTTTTTCGATTATAGTGATCTGTCTATAGATAGATACTTTTCCGTGTGTCAAAGTGCAAAATGATTTACAGTTCTGATAAATCTTAAGAGTTGTTTCCCTTAGATACTGTTACTTTTTGAAATGTGAGGATGTTATCATTTTCTTGTGCAAAATTAAAGAAAAATCCTGTAGGGGAGAAGAATTTCCGGAAAAAAATCACAGTTTTAAATCACGTTTCTTTAGTTATTATCTGTCAAACATATACATGTATTTGAATTTATCATAATTTCATTTCGAACATATAGTTTATTATCCACAATGTTGAAATTAACCATCAAAGTTGGCTTAAACAGCATTTTCCCCATTTACACACCAATCTTTTTAACATAAAGTTTGGCTTTGAAGGCCTTCAAGTCAGGTCCACCTCTAAGTATATTCGTATTTTTTTATGAGAACAATTTATAATAATACTTTTTGGGGGCTCCCCTTCCTTAGGGTCGACATTCACCAAAAAAAACCCGATAAAAAGATTAGAGGAAATACTTTTCAAAAGCTGATTTACATGGGTACTACATGAGCTTAGAATAGCTCAGCCAGCCGCACTGCTGGCAGTATACATGTATGCTTGACATTATGGTTTCTTATAACGAAACAATGCACCAAAGAGTTCAGTGAAGCTAATTTGGCCATGGTCAAATGTTATGAAAGGTTAAAACATTTCAGGGGGTCATTACATATGTATGTATCTCAAAGTATAGGAATATCATAAAAAGTTCATATGATATACAGATTATCAAATTAGAAGATATTTTCTTTTGGAGCGAACAATCATCTGAGACCATGAAATGCAATTTCGTTTAATAAATCTTACTATCTTTGGATATGACATGTACTTCATCCGCGCAACTCGCTAACATCACAACTATACTGTCTTTAAATTGGGTTATATATATCGATGGCGTTTTATCTATTAACGACACTCATTTTCATTCATACATGTATGTCGATTCGATATATCTTAGCACTCTGATTTTGAATACGGATGACTCCGTTTGCCTGATCAAGATACAGGGCTCACGGCGGATGTGGCCAGTCGACAGGGGATGCTTACTCCTCCTAGGAACCTGATCCCACCTCTGGCGTGTCCAGAGGTCTGTGTTTTCTCAACTCTCTATTTTGTATTGCTTATAGGAGTTATGAGATTGATCACTGTTCGTTATCTACACCTTTCATTGGTTTGGTTTGATACTGTTTAATGTCTCTCGCGAAAATTTTTCACCAATATGGTGAAGGGCTGCAAAATTTAGGTCTATGCTCGGTTGCAAATTTTGAACCTATTCTTGAGCAGGGAGGGGTCATCATGCTACACCTGCTTTGATACGGGACCTCGGTTTTTGCAGTCTCATCCGAAGGACTGCCCCAATCTATTCTCATCTTACGACAAGCAAGGGATAATGAGGGCCTATTTTAACCCGGATCCTCACGGAACAATTAGGCATATCCCAGTGGACTAAAACTATAAGATCATAGTCTTCCAAATCAACTTCATCTTTGGATATTTCATTGAAGTTTGATGTCAACAGCAAACTAACATCACAACTTTATGACAAACGAAATTACGTCAGCTTTTCCATCGTCAGCTTCCCATATTTGTTCAGCAATATTCCATTATCACCTGCATGTGCTTATGTTTCTCAATGTAAAACTTATACGGTACAATTTTGATGCACCAGATGCGCATTTCGACAAATAATGTCTCTTCAGTGATGCTCAACCGAAATGTTTGAAATCCGAAATAACTATGAGGTTTTAGAGCTAAATATAGCCAAAAACAGCGTGCCAAAAAAGTGGAGCCAAATTCGTCCAAGGATAAGAGCTATGCATGAGGGAGATAATCCTTAATTTTGAAATGAATTTCTAAATTTTATCACGGCAATTAAATATACATCCGTATTTTCAAGCTAGTATCGAAGTACTTAGCTACTGGGCTGTAGAGACCCTCGGGGACTAACAGTCCACCACCAGAGTCCTCGACCCAGGGGTCATAATGTAAAACTTATTCGGTACCAATTTTGATGCACCAGATAAGCGAGAGCATGGTCTGCATATGTTCAAGATTTAAATCGAGGCAGGCTACTGACAAATTAGTTAATGTTACATGGGTCTTGTTTAAAGTCAATATTTCGCACATTGTATGACAGGTATTTCATACATTGAAAATATAAGCTATCATTAGGCTGAATAGCATCTGAGGTATTTCATACCAATTGTAAGGCCGTTCTGTACGTGATAATTTTGACTATGAATAACTGTTTACCTGATTAAGATATAGGGCTCACAGTGGATGTGACCGGTCACCAGGGGACGCTTACTCCTCATAGTCACTTTATCCCACCTCTAGTATGACCATGGATCCATGGTTGCTTTTCTCTTAAGCTTTGTATTCTTTATAGGATTTATGACATTGATCATTGCTGTGTTCGCTTGTTCATCTGCACTCAAAACTGCGCCGCGTCAAGACGTTTAAGATACGTAACTGTTCCATTGCCAGTTACCCAGTATAAGAAGGGATGGTCTCGGATCTTTCGGATATGACCTTACAGTGACGTTCCCGTGTCACAATAACTAACCTTCGCTGCAACGGCTTTAGTTTCATGCATGGATCAACATACACTTCACCTAGTGTATGTAGATGGTGTCTCTTGAGTGAAAATTTTCGAATCATACAAACCAGAAATATTGCTGTTGTATGGTAACCAGGCGATCATTTGTGAGTTTATGTTTTTTTTTTTCTAATTATGATAAATTAGAAATTATACAAGAGAGGCAGGCTATTTGTTTTTCTTCGTAAATATTCTAATCAACATTCACTGATGCTTGACTGATCACAATTCCCGTCATTATCTTGTATCTTTATAATGGATAAGCTCTTAAACTCTAAATGGTATCAATGCTTCAGAACAACCTGATAGTTATATTCCAATAGGATATTTAATCAAGATAGTCTAGCGTACGATTTCCAAATTAATAAAACAGATCTACGTATATTATACAGTTTGCATGTTATCGATAGTAAACGTATGATAGGGTTACACAGCCATTGTGATCTGTAAGGATTAGAATGATAGCGCATATACCTCTACCTCACAGTGTATGTACTTTAAAACAAGCTTCCACTCTGCAATGTAATTGGAAATTGATCCATTTGAAAATCTAGACCTCGTTCACAACACTGGTCAGTTGTGGTCGTTTTGGTTGTGTTACAGTGATCCATGTTCTTTGTTTTTCCATTTATTTATATTTCAATATCAATAGTTAAACTATTATATCATTATTACATTTTTAAAGAATAATATACACAATATATATCTACATATATACAGTTGGTATCCGACCATAAATGAACTATTGAATCATTATCATAGTTTGTGAATTCCACACTGAAAAATATACATACACCGCGTCATGATATGAATGATAATCAGCCTGAGCTATTCCACAGATCATATAAGTTTTTAATTCACTAGATCATATAAAGATTCCTCTTTAGATTGCTCCTCTTGAACAGTGAGGTAGTTGTACACAATCAACCCGGGGATCATCATCGAAAATCCACCCAGAGAAAACACTGATGTTTCGTTGAAAACTGGATTCCATCGTACGCTGTTCTCAGCTTCTGTATATTCAAAAAGTGTCCAGAACAAAGTCACAAAGGGTCCTACTACTGCTTCAACAATGGCGGCGAAGATGGCGCCATCAGAACTTTGAATGAGAAGGTACTTTGATATAGTTCCAATTGTAAAAGCAGAAATAAATATCCATGACTTAGCCAGAACATCTCCGCAATTTGAATTCGTCGAATACACACAGACTAATCCCTTTCTTGCATGACTTATGAAATCTGATATGCCATTTGCCTTGAATTAAAAAAAATACATGAGATTACTAAAATATAAATCTTATTCTGTTATGAATACGTTTGCAATATCAAATACGTTTATAGAAG
The DNA here is from genome assembly GCF_947568905.1 of Ostrea edulis. Taxonomy (NCBI): domain Eukaryota; kingdom Metazoa; phylum Mollusca; class Bivalvia; order Ostreida; family Ostreidae; genus Ostrea; species Ostrea edulis. The sequence continues at coordinate 69,376,342 of NC_079165.1, read as the reverse complement.
GTGAAAACACAAATCCTTAGCGATACATGTACATGTAGTCACTACGTTCAGTGGTTAGCTAGTAATGACATACAAATGGAGCACGAACAAATGCATTTATTCTTACCATTCCAAAACCAGGTATTAAATCTGTCCAAAATAATGCTACCATCATGATGACTTGACCAAAGAGAGACCACATAACGAAATTCAGCGCTTTACTCTGAAAAGGATAAAAATTGAGTATAAATATGCCTTGAAAACCTTAGTTAATGTTTTTAACACTCAAATGCACATTTTAAAGACTGCAATAATGTACTCTACAACGAAGAAGGAAAATTTTGCATCAATTTGAGTTCAATGTTATAGCGGATACAATACATATATGATATGACGTATCGTCTGAATCGTTTTCAAATCATATATTTACGTTCTTTCTGGTCAGTTCTTTTTCGCACGTCAGGTTGACTAGGGCGAATGGGATAAATCCAAGGGCGTTGCATAGAGGCCATAAAATCCTCTCTGTGAGTGAATTGGAGGCGTTGGTTATCTTTTGTTTTGTATTAAGACCCCAGATATATGGCTCAGATGAAATAAATAAACCAACAATGATGACACAGCAACAAAGTCCTCGCCCAACTGAAACGCCTGCAAGAGGAGAATGATTTCATTAAGTTTGAAGAGTGCCAAAATTTGATACAGCTGATTACGAATACATTAGAATCTGACATATAATAGCACAAATAATCGAGAAATCAAACGAAGAAAAAAATGAAACGGATTTCATATCCAACCGCCTTTGATATCCAGCACTAACCTTTTCGAAGAATAAGCAGTCGACACAGAAAAGTAAATGGCAAAACAGTGATGAATAAAATACTTTGTAGGTAGGAGGGAGTTCTTGTCGGGGGACTGGAATATAATATCAAAACATAACTGGCCACATTTGTGAAAGCATTAGCCGAAATAATTTTTGGACTGGAGGCTGGAGTTAATGATACTGATTTATCGATGAAAATCTTTGTAAAGATCACAAGCACTGCCAATGAGACACTAGCTATAACAACTGCATGGACTAGTAGTACAAAGCCGTCTGATCCAATCTTCTGGATTGTCGGTGATAAAATTGTGAGAGTCACATTCCCTGCTAAATTTGATATGATATTTATGAGTACAAGAGACATGTTTCGTAGATTTCGGCTCCATCTTCTCGTGTATCCAGACGTCCATGCTCTAAGAATTATGTGATCTCTTTGATTCTTTATACTTCCTAGTAAATGTTCCGATTCTCCAGCCATCTTTGTACAGAAAATCTTTATTCACAAACGATGCACATATTCAATAAAATCACTTTTGAGATCTTCCTCGTTTAGAATTGATAACACAGTTCTTCCTCCATTTCCACATAATTATTAAATGTTATGAATACTCTACTTCATGTTTGATGAACATTCTTTATTAATGCACTTGTACATTGCATATGTACATGTAGATACACGTGTTGTCCACATGTGATGTAAAACAAATTCGATAACACATCGCGAGGTCGATATCTATTATGTTCGGTCAACTTTGATAATAAAATATATGGGTGTTAAGTTATTTAGAAGTCCTTTAGTCTTTAATAAAACGATGTTTTGTTTGTGTTCTAATTCAATCAGATGATCATGCTGTCTGTATTTTATGATACATTCAAACAAATCTGAATATAAATCGTGAGATGTCTGGGTATTCGCTGATAACCGCTATCACATGACAGAACTTTTAAGATAACACGGTACAATCTACACATACACATGATCAGTGTGCAGTAAATGATTTCCTCTCAATAGTTATATCATGGAGAGACAGATTAGAAAGAAAGACCGAGCATGTACTTTTTCACTTAAAATCCATTTTTGTTTGCCAAGAAGTAATTACACGAAGAAGAGAAAAAGATATTATTATACTATATAAAACATTATATTTATCGTTGATTTTTTTCAATGATTTTTAGTCAAAATGTTGATTGTGATATAAAGGGTTTATTATGTTTGTAATTCATCCTTAAATACTTCATCACTGTTTCACTAGATTTGCGGTATGTCGCGTAAATGGAAAATATCATGACAGATTGATGGGTGTACAACATTTTTCTTTCACAAAATTAGAGAAATGTTGATGGTAAGAAACATCTTAGGATATTATAGAATTCTCATGCAATTTCAAATGATGTTTTAATTGGAATTATTATACCTATGTAATAAGTAAAAAAGAAGACACACGCACAATATGAGAGAGTTCATAAAGGTTCATGACTTTAAGGATGATACATATATAATCAATAATGAAGATAACATAGCTCAACATTACATAGCACACTGTATATTCAAGATAAAGAACAAATATCGGCATTGTCACACTAATCTTGTACATTATTAACTGATACTTCGGGATCTGTATACAAGTGAGACCCGTTCTTTGCCGTTTCCTTTGCCTCTTTGTTGCTGTAGTAGTTATATAACATGACACCTGGTACCATTAAGAGTAGCCCTGCTGCAGTGAAAGCAGTCGTTTCGTTAAACACCGGGTGCCATCGGAAAACGTTCTCCTTCTGGTTAAATTCAAAGAATGTCCAAAATATCGTGGCTATGGGACCTACAAGTGACTGGACCACGGCAGCAAACACAGCGCCTTCAGCGTATTCTATCAGAAGAAACTGGAATAGATTTGCAAACGTGTACCCACCGAAAAAGATCCACGATTTTCCTATAAGACCCTTGCAGTCGGAGCTGGTGCTGAACAAACATGTTGTTCCCCTTTTATATCTGGTAGAGAACTCGGAAAAAGAGCTGGCCTAGAAAGGGAAAATTACAGTTATTCAGCACGAAATTTTAAAAACTTAATGGTTGGAACATAATATTGTAAGATTCCTGACTCTAATATTAATACCTTTACTTAATTCTTTTTTTCAATCTAACTGGAATGTCTATTGCAGAGTCAAACTATGACTTCTTTTAAGAAGCTGATAAGACTAAGGGGATTTGCTTTGAACAATGAGTTCAAGCTAACAGAGAACACATACCATTCCAAATCCTGGGATAAAATCAACCCAAAACAAGCACACCATACAGATAATCTGAGCGAATTGTGACCACATGATAAAGTTGAACGATTTTACCTGAAAAAAGGCAAATGAACAGAAATAAAATTAAAAACACAATTTTCTGTTAGAATAAGTAAAAATACCATATCATTCATTTTAGATAGTTGGACAAACTATAACAAAATATGAAACTACAAACCTCGCTTGTTTTTAATTCCTTTTCACAAATAACGTTCATTAGTCCGATAGGTAAAAATCCTAAAGCAAAACATAGGGGCCATAGAATTCGTGCGGAAGTAGATTCTTCGGCGGTGTTCGAATCTTCATCGGAGTTGATGCCAAAAATTTGGGGTTCAGCTGTGATAAACAGTCCCGCCATCACCAAGCACGTGCAAAGTGCGCGAACGACACTTATGCCTAAAGGAAACCAACATGAAATTTGTTTATAAAGTGAACAAATGTACACACACACACACACACACACACACACACACACACACACACACACACACTCTCTCTCTCTGTTATACAGAAATGAAAGTAGAATGTGAACATATGAGAATATATGAAATAAATTTCAATTTTGAAAATACTTTAGGGCATGGACTGCAAAGCTTCACGCCGACACCTGCATATAGCGCGACCATAAACCCTCATGTATTGAAAAAAATGAAATTTATTTCTTAAATGAATTCAAAGTTATATTGATTACCTTTCCTGAGGAATATAAGCCGACATATTATTGTGTATGGAATAGATGTTGTTGACAAAATCCCCTGTAGATAACCCGGTGTCCTATTCGGCGGACTAGCAAATACAACTAGAATCCCATTAAGGGCAGTGAAGAGCCCCAGTGCTAAAATTATCTTCAAACTTGAGGTCAATTTGAAAGTGGTCGAACTGTCTATGGCGTATTTGGCAAACAAAGTTGTCAAGACAAAAAGAACACCAATGATGACACACGTGTTCAGTAAGAGAACAAAAGAGTCTCCACCTATTTCATTCATCGTTCCAGCAAACACCGGTAAGCTCACATTCATAGCAACGTTTGACAATACGTTTAAAATCGCAATGAACACATTTCGAGTAGTGGCATGGATCTGAAACCTCCCTGTTTTTCCTGAAGTCCACGCTTCTCTCACATGGTTGTCTCGAAGATTGCTTTCACGCAAAATGGGAAACGTTTCTTCTCTCTTCATTATGATGTGTAATAATTATACTCCACCCTCTCCTCACCATCACCTAACGAGAATAAGTTATATTGGATTAAAGGTACAGATATACTTCAGTAAGGTGATAAAAGCAACCCACAACAAAAGCGTAATCTTTGGATCATATGATTCTATAGTCGCCTTACATGTGACATTGAGTGACACTGAATCGTTAAATGTTTTATTTTGCTATACATGTATAAAGACATTAAATAATAACTCTCTCTCTCTCTCTCTCTCTCTCTCTCTCTCTCTCTCTCACGGCACTGTTGGTTATTTAAACCTCAAATTTTTTACATAACCCGCGTCTCTTTCAAGAGACAGATACTACTTAAACAAATATCGCATGCTACACACTATGAAAACAACGACCTATATTAATAATGTTCTTCGTTAACATATATGATACACTGATACACTGAATTGAGGAATAAACAATCTCTAACTGTAAGAGTATACTGGAATTTCAATCAAATTTGATATGATTTCCATCGACATCGAAAGCAAGTTTTTGACATGCCTAGATGGTCGAACGGTCTAGCGCGCTGGTCAAACGTTGCTAGATTTTGTTCCGCTGGTCGTGAGTTCTCTCTCTCTCTCTCATTCATATAAAACACTAGATTCCAACAACACTCCACATCTGTAAGTGTCGAATCCACATACAAGGCCAAATGCAAGAATTCTAAAAAGCTGTGAAATGACCAACAGCACAAAGAATTAGACAGAGAAATTTTCAGGTTGACAGGTCCCTTTCCCCAAGACAAAGAAAACGTTTACATAACATGGCTGAATATGTATAGAAAAACTAGCACTAAAACTGCACTAAATATACACTGCAAATGACATGTTTATTGTTTTGGATTGCTAATCAATGTGTTTTCTAGAGAGCGAATGAGGACACGCCATATTCGTCCTATGTGCTGGTCCATGATGCGCTAAGTACATGTAGCAATGATAAGACTTAATTTATCTCAAGGAGGACGATCTAACTGATGATGGTACCTAATCAGTGCAAAAATCAACTCGTGTCCGATGAGATTCTCTCATTACTGTTCACTGTAAATAAGTAAAAAAAAAAAAAAAGAAAAGTGATAATAGAAATATTTCATGAATGAATTAATAAAAAAAGGCAAAAGAAAATAAAGAATGTAGACTAACTCACGAAACAGAATTAGCAGCCTAGAAAGTCAAATAATCATCATATCTTCCCGTACTGGTCGTGTCTTGGGTAGAATCACAGGACACTGGTAAAGGAGTTTTGATGTCAGACATTGTCAAAGTCAAATCTTATCAGATTTAGAGAGATATTGAATAACATTTGATGTCGTTGACACATATATGTTGCATAATGTATCACTGTTAAAGTGAAATCGAAAACAATGAGGGTTATTTCCTGAATGTGTCGTTCATATTCACAGCTGAAATTTAGTATTTAATTAGACGTTAACAAATACTTTAATTTCCTTTTCATTAAAGTAACAGGAAATTATCTGTCATCAGTACCAACCACATTCACTTAAATTCACTTTAAAAATAGATTTGTAACTTGGAAAGTATTTTAATTTGTTTTTTCAAAATGACTTAATCATCTACAATGTACTATATAGAGGGAAGTTCTCGAAGCGATTATTTCCGATAATTTCCTTTCCATCCTATATGGGCCAATTTAAGACAGGGTGAAAATATTTCTTTTGTTTCAGTTGGCAATGACACTTAATGTTGATTTCAACTTGGATGAAATCATTTTCCAGTGGGCGAAAATAATACAGAGCGAATATTTTTTCAGTATAGCACATAACATAAAATCTATGAAAATATCATGTCTATATTTGTTTTTAAAGTTTAGGGATTCCCTCAAGATAATAATTGAACGACATAATATACTACATGCAGTATGTTAATAGTTCAGGGAATAGCAGAATGGAACTAATGTCCTAGTAATGTCGTCCAGTTACTGGGTGCTGAATCGTAAAGTACGTGTAGCATTATAATGACGTACATGTATACTACTTAAGAGTGGATTCTTCTCAACATTCAGACAATTAAGATATATACAGGCGCGTGACAAATTAAACATCACAAAATGGGGAAGTGATACATACGTAGAGCATTATTCGTGGCCATATAACTCTAAATCTAATAACGATACTTACCCCACAATTTCAGCACTTATAGTAATGCATCCGTTGACTGCAAGGACAACTCGAACTCGCTGGGTAGAGTCTGATACAATGGTTTTATATATGTTGGAGTTAGAGAGGTCCAGATTTCTGAGACATTAATTGTCAGGTCCTGTGCAGTGTTTTAAATGAGAAATCCGTTTTCGGGGTGTTTTACAGTCTCCACACATGCTCTATTATGTTAATGTCTGGGGATTGTGGGCGTCAATTCATGATGTTGATGGCATTTTCAGTTGTCCACCTACAAGTCTCACAAATGTATTCACTGGTGCATTATCCTCCTTGAAAATATATGGTCTGTCCTGCTGAGATTTGGCAATAACGGCCAAAGATTTACATCAAGACTACTGGATTTAATATTCTCCTCTATGGGCGTCAATATGCCAAAAACACTAATATGTTTTACGGCGTGACCGTGTTTGAGGGCGAAGCAAACAAATTTTGGCATTGGTATCTATATCCAAAACAGAACAAAAACAACCTGAAGTTAGTACGAGGACGGATCTGTATCAAAGCATCCTAATTTTGGATATTTGATCCTCTTACATATTGAACGCGGGAAATATAACGCAATTGATGTAAACAGTACATTGTGACGTCATATTCAGCGTCGTTATTTAGGAAATTTACAAACATAGCGTTTGAACCACAACAACAAACATGGCGTTAATCGTGGAGTGATTATACATGATTAAGAAAATAAGATTTACATGCTTTTACGAATTTTATGTAACATCTCAGAACGACGTGAACTAGGGTAGACGAGATTCAAAATGGAGAAATACATGTCCACGTGATAATATTCGAATCGACGCCATTAGTACCAAACTTTTCAAGTTCCATAGGTATGGTTTAATTTTTCATTATTTCCCTATATTTTCCTCTTAAACATGTATATACGTGTTACCTATAGGGAGAGCTCCGCTCTCACGGCCCTTCGGGCCGTGAGAGGGCTTCGCCCTCTATAAGTGAGACACCCACAAAACATAGCACTTGGCTGATAAGTCTGTCACCGTAAATTCCACGACACGACTGTTTCCATTTTCCTCATTTTTTCTCCATACATAAATAGTTCTTTTTTTTCCAGAGCAATTTGTGTGCCATCGGAAAATATAATTCGGGACCAATCATGATTAAGAGTCCCGTGTAAATGAGATCTGCAAAAGATTCAGTGCTTCGGTCTATTTTGCTCGGAAATGATGGTTGTCTTCTTCACAACTCTCCTGTGATACTTATGTGCATGTATACGTAATATCCCTTGAATTGAGCATTTGGATAGGTTTTGGAGTGTATTTTCATTATACAAAGTAGAAATATATGATCAAGTACAAACATCAGAAAAAAATTAAATGAAAATGATTTTCTCAGAGATTTAGAGGGTGTTGAATGAAACAAAATTTAAATCCTTTAACAATGTAAAATTAAATGTGGCCAACATTTAAAAAAAACTTTTCATGGAAATGGCCAAGAAACATATACCAGTTTAATAGCACCGTACATGTATCCTGGCCGATTCCGAAAAATGGATTAACGATGATGTGGTATCTGAAATTCGTCAAAGGGATTATCTCTATCGGAAGGCTTTAGTATCCCGCCACGAATCGTAATGGGCCGTACATCGATCAGCAAGGAACCGAATTATAAAAATAATCGGTGATGCTAAAACATATTTTGTTGAAAATGCAATAAACCGATGCTGCAACAAACCTAAGGATACGATTAAATCAATCCCCCCCCCCCTTCAAATCTATAGGCGCAACAGCACCCTACTTAGAAATTAATTGACAGCGAAGTTGTTTCAGACTCTTATAAAATTTCAAATGCCTTTAATGATTTCTTTAGTGGTATAGGTCATAAATTGATGATCCACTCCCAAAAATTGAACAACTAATGCCAAAAACAGGGCCGTAACTGCCGATGAGGCAGACGAGGCAACTGCCTCGTCTGATTTTTTGGCAAAAAAGAAAATAAAATTATATAAATGTTATATTATAGGATATATGTTTAAAATGAAGACAAGCACCTTTGTCTTTGACACCATATTACGATTCTTTACATAGTACAAATGAAACACAAACATGATAAATTGGGATTTAAAAAGTGTCATTTTCAGTCGTAAAGTCAATCGGCGGCCCCCAATCCCCTGCCTCCCCTGATTTAGAACCCTACTTACGGCCCTGAAAAAGCTCATTCACAATTCCAAATGTATATATAGACTTTTAAAGAAAGAAATTGAAAGCATTTCAAGTTCAAAAGCTACAAATATGGATGGAATTTCTGTACAATTAGTATTGATGTTGTTGCCGACATTTTATGTTCCATAATAAACCTTTTTATACAAGAGGGTGATGTTGTAAATGAATGGGGGAAAATAGAGTTACCCCGCTTTTCAAATCTGGAGATAAGTTTCATGTTAATAATTATAGACCTATCATGCGCACAATTATGGAAAGACATGTTTTGAATACTCTTTACGCGTATCTGAATGCAAATAAGTCTTTAACAAAGCATCAATTTGATTTCAGACCAAACATTGTTACGAAACTGTTTTACATAATATAATTGAGAAATGGCTTGAAAACATTGATGAAGGGGTAACTTACTTTTATTGATTTACGCAAAGCAAAGGATTTGATACAATTAATCATAGTGAATTGTTACACAAACTTTTATCTCTCGGTATTTATGAAATGGGTTTTAAATGGTTCCATTCTTATGTACACAAAAGATCACAGAGTGTCAAATGGAAGGGGTCATCTCAAAGGAAAAATATGTCACCATCGGACTCCCTCATGATTCTATATTGGGTCATCTGGTTTTTATTCTCTTTGTAAACGACTACCCAACAAGTCTAAAACACTCTACAGTCAATATCTATGCATGTGTTTTTCATAATTTTTTAGAAGTGATAGAAAGAAAGGATGATCTCTTGAATTCTATGCAATGGATGCCAAAAACACCCGCAATCAAATTGACAATAAATTTAAAGTAAACACAATGTATTTTAATAGGAACGTTACAAAAATTATCGAAATGTAGGAAACTCTGTATTTTTGCTGGTGAAATTTTCATAGAAAATGTTAAATGTTCCAAACTTCTACGTGTTTAGTCATAAGCTTCCTCTCGAAGAAATACAAGTTCAGGTTGCATTTCAGCTGTACTGGCCCGTCCGTCCGTGACCTACATTAGGGCTAAAAGTAAGTCAAACAGTTTTCTGGACTTTTTTTCATAATGGATAAAAGTATTGGATTGAAATTTAGTCACAGGAATACAAGTTCAGTTTGCATTTCAGCTGGATTCGTCTGTCCTTGACCTACTTTCAGGCTATAGATCTTGCCCTGAAATTTAGTCACATGCTTTCTCTCTAAGGAAAACAAGTTTAGTTTACATTTCAGCTGGTTTGATCCGTCCTTGACCTACTTTCGAACTGAAAATTGTCAAACAGTTTTTGTGCTTTTTTTTATTTAATTGATTAAATTAATTTAATTTAGTCACAACCTTCCTCTAGGAGCAAAACAAGTTCAAGTTGCATTTCAGCTGGATTGGTCCGCTCTTGACCTGCTCTAATGCTAAAAATAGGTCAAATGGTTTTCCAGATTGTTTCTTTACGGATACATCCGATACATATATTGCCCTGAAATTTAGTTACAATGAATGGTAACAATTTTCTTCTCAAGAAGTTTAAGAGTAAAAACTTTGTATTTCAGCTGGTTTAGTGTACCATGATCTACTTTCTAACAAAAGTAGGTCCAACAGTTTTCCGGGCTCTTTCGTTACGGATACAGATCTTGTCCTGATATTTAGTCACAAGCTTGGTCTGGAAGGAATACAAGTGCAATTAGCATTTCAGCTGGATTGGTGTATCAAGGCCTACTTTAGGGGTAGAGGTAGGTCAAACAATTTTCCAGATATCTTTTCAGTATGGTCACAGGTATTGCCCTGATATTTAGTCACAGATATTTTCTCAGATATATATATTATCAGTTCACATTTCAAACAATAAAGGTTAAGATAACGAACAGTGATCAATCTCATAACTCCTATAAGCAATACAAATAGATAGTTGGGCAAACATGGACCTGGACATACCAGAGGTGGGATCAGGTGTCTATGGGGAGTAAACATCCCCTTTGTCGTTGCGATTTCAACTTATTTGGTGCACCATGACCTACTTTTAGGCTAAAAGTAGATTGAATGGTTTCCTGGACTTTCTCATCATATATACAGATATTGCACTGACATTTTGTCGCAACCTCCCTCTCAGAGAAATATAAAATCAGTTCACGTGCCAGATGGATTGGTTCACCATGACACACTTTAACGTTTCTCTATTCAGAAAGTTTGTTGTATCAATTCAGATTGCATAATAAATGTATGCTTCCATGTTGAATTTCAATGTACGACGGGCGTATATTGTACCGTTTGTAGTACTCTTGTTGACATCATAGACAGTTGCTTCTTCAACAAAAATGGAAAACGGAAATATTCATATCTACGGATCAGTTAACCAAAAAATACTTTGTTAAACACCACATTGATTTCATGCACAAGTACTCTGAAGTTGAAATAAAAAATATGCTGGAGTTCTTCATTGACACTGTCTTCGTAGTCTTTAGTGATCAGGTCTTCCAACAGTCTGTTGGGATTTCCATTTGCACGAATTGTGCTCCTTTGTTAGCTGTCCTGTTTTTACATTCTTATAAAACAAAATTTATTCAAAATCTTCATACTCATATATTTTATTGAAAATAGACATTAATGACAAATTAACAATTCAACTCGATGACAAACGGGATGATTTCAACTTCTCCATCGTCAACTTCCTATATTTATGTAGCAATATTCATTATCACCTGCATATGGTGTTTATACCTCTCAACTGATTCCATACGCAAGAGCTTGTTCTGCGTATAATAAGTTTTATAACCGAAGCAGACTACTGATAAACAAGTTGATGATGGAGGGGTTTCAACAATCTCGTTTAAGGACAGTATTTCGCAAATTCTATGGTCGTCACAACGATCTAGTTCGTCAATACAACCTATCATTGGGTCAAATGCTGTCTGACGTGCTTCAAACCGATTGTTAGGTCGTTCTTGGCCCACTGATTTTGACTACAGATAATTCGTTTACCTGATCAAGATACGAGGCTGACGGTAGGTGACTAAACATGAGGGCAATATCTGTATTTATACCGAAAAAAAAACTTTGGAAAATTGTTTGACATACTCATAGATCTAACGTAGGTCAAGGAGCACCAATCCAGCTGAAATACAAACTTACTTTTACGCTTCTTAAGGGAGAAAATGTGGTATGTTGAGCCAAAATACTTTAGAAACTGGACCTATTTCCTTCAAAGTCATACATGCAGTTGTTACAGAAAAAAATTCAGAAATCATGACCTCGAACGGACGGACACCCAGACAGACAGGTGCGTGGACAGCACCATAAGATAATATGTCCCGTCTAATGACGGGCTATAAAAGTCTAGTTTTAATTCATTGTGAGGAACAGTCGTGTAAAGTGTTGAAAAATCATATGTTTTGATTACATTTTTGCGATTTCAAATTTCCTAAAAGTTCATTTGATTTACACCACTTCTAACATATGCAACACGTTTAAAGTTTCTGCTTCACAGCTGTTAATATTTTCATGAATAGCAAAGTTACGGGCTTGGTAGAACGTTTACTGGACCGAGTAATGCATTTTTGTTTGTAAGTTTTTTATGAAGTTTAGGAAACCAGCATAGGTACGGTAACTCATTCATTCGACCCATTGATTGGGATATTAAATGTGCCTAAAACTGAAGCATGGTTATGAAGAACTTCATCGTGATCGCGATCATTTTTCTTTGACATGCTAATACTACCTGGACCCTTGATGATGATCAGAAAGGTTAAAGGCTAAGACTAACTGCATACCATACCCGAGTCTCCAGAATACACATTACATTTCATAGGGTTCTTTACCAAAAATAAATACAGTTGATGAAGTAAAAAGTAAATGAATAAAGTATGTTGCTTTCATTGTACACAGTATACTTTGAACCGATGGACTGAAAAAGTACACACATTAAATGTGGAATTACTTCAGTAATTGATTAATCTTCTTTTTCTTTCAATTTTTCACAAGTTCAACTCGCATATCAATTTCTTGTACTTTGATTAAAAATATCTGAAGGTTAGTTCATAAAAACATTAACAGATACTTTAAAATAACTTAAATTATGACTTTTGAAACTTTTTTTCTTACTCTCATGCACAACCTAAATTCTCTTTCATAACTTTTGGATCACTTGCATGGGCGACTCCTTTTCATTGTATGTTTGCTAAATAATACACAAATCAAAGTCCAAATTTTGCTGCAAAGGTCGCAAATGTTGTGAACTAATGGTGAAAATTGACAATTATGCTTAAAATGAAATAAACACAAATTCCTGTCGGTAAATAAGATTTTCAGACAGCGTTTTCGCTCCACCGACTCTCGCTTCAGAACAAAAATCGTTTGCTAATCGATGACCCTTGCATTTTATAAGAGTGTAAAACAATAGAAAATAGAATTACTCATCGAATCACATTCTTACATTTTAATTAAAATCTCAACTATTGCTTGCATCGAGACAACTTAACATTTATGCATGTGAAATTTGGGTATCGATTGCATAACCAGAAATCGATCTCTTTTGATTTCTATACATAACCTCTTGTTATGCAATTGATCGATTAGCAGGCGTGAAATAGACAAACCTAGTCCAAGCCAGTCTAATGCACAGAGATTGTCTTGAAATGATAGCACCTGTAAATATTCACGTTTATTGATGCTTCAAATATACTGGTTACTACAGCACAATTTACACAATACTTTACAAGATATGCAATTTGTAATGAGAATTATAAGTGGATAAAAAAAGGCCGGGATTTTTTGTGGAGGACAGTAGTATACGTACAATTGTATCGAGACAGTATAGGCATAAAGGATTCTAGTACTTCAGTACAAGTTCCTAATCCGAACGATTACCACACTCTGGACCAGTGTAAGTGGGCCCGCCATTCTCCCTGTCTCCAGCATCACCTGATTTTACATTTAATTTACAAGACTGTGGCCTCCCCCGCTTGAACGAGGTGGAAGCGGGACCAGCACTGGCAAACCAGTACCAACAGTTGTTATCATATTTGCACAACTACACACTTATTACCATGAACCACATCCCCCACACTTTGTAGACAGGGTGGGGAAACCACCAGGTTATGGGACCAATTAATCGCAGACTATACTAAGGTCTCCCCCAGTCCCCGTCACAGGACATAGGGATCATGTCCTCCAACAAAAATTGTAATTGAACACTTTAAAAATTTAAACTAACTCCAAAGGGTATATGTAACATGTTTTATTTAAAAACAACTGAATCCAGGATTGCAAGTTGTTGAGAAAAATGTCGAGATATGTTTTAGACAAATGGTACCCTGAAAAAGGAAATTTCTGAAACCATGATTGTTGTGTCATGGTTAATATAACAGCCATTAACTTCGTGGATATTTAACCATTTGATAGCCTTATTGACTTTCTGGTGTTTCTTATTGATTTTACCACTTGCAGTAAGTGAGGCACCATGCCAATACAATCTTGACAACATTGAAGAAAAATGAAGGTGGTACATGTACTGGGAAGAGGTACATTGAACAGGTACAAACTGCATTGGATTATATGGACAAGATCAATGCTTGTCAATTCAGTTGTAGTAAGGTCGTTAGGGCCTAGGCGTATCAGTAAAAAAAATGATGGAAGTAAACAAGTAAATTGTCAGACAGTCTTGTACAATTCGTCCCTGTGCAGTCCCTTATGGCCTATTAATTGAAACAGGTAAATTAAAGTTACTTCCCCCTGGCCGCTGGGTTGTTGCATTCTGTCCTGCCCAAAAGGGGATTAATGATCCATGAATCCAAATTGTAGTAGTAACTGCAAGATATTTGGTAAGATTAGCATCGGTGAACAGAAAATGAATATAATATTGTGTTCTAATATAACTTAAATAAGCAGTATATCGCAATCTTCCCTTGGTCTTGATATCGGAAAGGCCAATTTTAGCTACATTGTAACTCGGTTGCCATGCCTATACTGAAGCTGTGTGACCTAACATGCCCTGGTACTACGAATTGCAGTGATTTTTGTAGTACAGTATGAAACTCGTAAAGGCGTACAAGCAAGGTGCCTGTTTTATGTACTTGATATCTAAGGCTCAAAAACATACTAATGGTTGTAACTGGGTTAAGTATGGAGTTACTGTGTGGAGTGATATCCACTTTGAAGGAGCAACCTATCTGGTCCGTTTTGGATTTTTGTATCATAATGTGGCAGAGGCTGTAACGCGCAATAGTGATGTCTGAGCACTTCGGTAACTGTTAACATGCTATGTTACCGGTAGGTACATGAAATAGTAAATTGCCCCGAAAGTATGACTGACTCGTATAAAGACCTACACAATTTGGACAAGGAGTAGATAATTCGGTGGACAAGTTTGTAGGATGTAGGAATATGGGTATCCTTTTGTACACCTACTGCACAGCCCTTCTAGGGTTTTGGTGACAATGAGATATTTTGTTGTATCTTGATGATATTTAGATAAAGTGATTTTGTTCTGTAAGACATGTTTTGTAATGAAAGGTACCCAATGTAGCCGCCGTAAAATGGCTGAAATATTGCCAAAAAACGGCGTAAAACCGCAATCAATCAACCCAATATAGTGTAATAAATGTGTAACTGGAACTGGAAAAAACGAGTAGAAATTAAGCTGAGAAATAAAACTGTAAACTTTGTGTGCTTGATGTGTTAAAGGCGCTATGGATCTGTAAAGAAGTCGATCGGCCTCCAGCCAGACGTCGTGTGGCAGTGAAGCTTGGGATGAGTCTGCTTGGGGTGCCTGTCGCATGAATCTGCCCCACTGTGGACGAGATATGGAGCCTACTATAAAATTTTGTTTGGTTGAGATGTATAAAGCTTGAATACAGATATTGGATTTGAGATATGTTAGTACTAGCTTACAAACAAGCTTTAAGGTTCACAACACGGTCAGATTTGGATGTAGACCACTCCAGATCAGCAATGAAATAGGAATTTGGAATATTGAAACTGGTTTTTCCATAATATGAGACTAATGATCACTGGAGAGAGTTCCAAAACAGTGACGATGGTTTGGTCAACCCAGCTACTTGGTCAGGACCCATGTGCACAACTATCCCAAAAAATACCAAAACCTCCTTTCCACCTGTACTGTCTTCAAACAGGTGGAGTGTGTTGTTGTGTACCCAAGGTTGAAGAGAAAACACAAAAATGCCATTGTAAATTTTTTAAAAAATCTGCTCCAGACTGCAAGGTCTGCTTTTATGTTTTTGTAATACTGTATAGTGGTGCTGATAGTTGAATTGATGAAACGCCGGCAAAAAGCTCGTCCTGGAGCGGTGACCTTGCAAGCAAAATTAAGTGGACCAATGAGAGACTGTATTTCACGAAGTGAGACCGTTTTGGTAAGTTGGTTTAATATTCGGTATAGGGAGTTGCATGGTTATATCAATGGTATCTGGATCGATACCTAAAAGAATGTGGATAGGCTCCACGATTTTTTATCAGTAATAGGAACAACGATGTCAGCACATATAGACTTAAAAACCTGAAGGGAGTCGTGGCCATTGGTAACAAAATAATTGAATGGGTCATAAAAAAGAAAGTCATCAAGAAAGTAAATAATTAAATTGTTCTGCCCATATTTTCGAGTGAGCCAATGTAAAAATGATGCAAACGAGTCGAACAACACACAACTGATTGAAGACCCAAAGGGAGCTTGTTATCAAAGTAGTACTTTCCTTGAACTTTGATCCCACGCAAGTCAAAATCCCCAGGGGATACAGCTCCAGCCTATATGCTGACTTAATGTCAGTCTTTGCTAAAATTGCCCCTTCCAAGCTTTGCTATAAAATGTGCTGCTTGGTCTATATTGCTATGATCACTGAGCATGCTTTAGGGTCAATGAAATGATTAATCGATGCATTATTAGGGTAAAACAGATGAGTCGCATGTCGCCATCTTTTTTGGGTACCAAGTCTAATGGAGAAACTTGTCAGCTGGGAAATAGTAGTGAATTAAAGGGTCCATGCAGTCACGCGTCTTTAGGCAACATCTTTGTGAATTTTATTGTTAGCTATTGTTAAATTGGAGTTAAGGCTAGAGAGATTATTGGAGTCGTGGGGTGACCTAGGCCCCCCTATATTGAAGTTTTAAATCGATGTAAAAAAAAAACCTTCCTAAATAAATTTGCCGTCCCTGTATCCTTGTGTTTGTTAGGTGTGAGATAGGAATTTATCTTAGGCTTGACTGCACAAACACCCCTCCTTGACCTTGATATCGCCCTGTGAATTGTAAGCATGTAATTCACACGTTGTTTTAATGAGAACGATAAGATCTATGAATTTGAATCTTAATTTTTAGCGGGATATAGGCGCCCAAAAGATCATAACAACTAATTTGCTGTTAGGGTTGGGAGGAAAATGACTCGCCCAATTCTAGCATGGTGCTAAGGTCTTATGTGGATGTTGAGGGGATCTCTTAGTCGGATGCATAAGGCAGCAATGGCTGATCTTGGGGTGGACAGCGTGGTGATGGAGGGGTTACAGGAGTGCTTTGTTTACACCGCTTTCCTTTCCCTCTGACTGGCGCTCTTCTTTTGTAGATACTCGAGTGGTTGGTTTTGTCTGTATCGATGACTGTTCTCAGAATGGTAAGGATGTTGTCAGATGCTACATATGCTATTTGAAAACGACTTTCCTGTTCCATTACTTTGAAAGAGACTAACATCCGGTGACTGTTGTTAATTAACTCATAGCATAGTCGTAAGGTCATACTGGTGCAATATTTGAATGGCAAGATACACACTAAGTGACAGCCGGTGTATTAAAAATGTACTGAATTAATAGTTGACTATTTGATATAAAATCAAATAATATTTATTAATAAAACCCCTCACATAATTCAATACTGACAATTGTTATTATCCATTTCATAACTAGGGTAAACTTGTATCTCCATTGTATGGGGTAGCATTGCAACCTTCATCAAATTTACATACATGTAATTAGGACTGATTCTTTGAAGAAATGAAACTTGATAAATCCTCTTCTTGATGCATTTAACGAACGAAAAAGTGGACGCAAAACTTAATTAGCGCATTGATGAAAAGTTTTCTGTGCAAGTTTTTTGTTCGATACATGCATCTAGATAAGAATTGTTTCATTTCTTGTCATTTAACTGTGTTTTTAAAATAGAAAAACAAATAGTTTCTCTCATACAACAGCTTTAATTAACGTTTTTGAAATGGCGCGTAGGAACACATCTACGTAACAATGAAAACAACAACAAAACTGGCTGTGTGTTGAGGTCAGGTGGAGTTACTGTGCAGAATTAAATGGATTATGCGTCAAATTAAAGGTGCAGTGGGTAAAAAGCTGAATAAGATATAAAGAAAGAGAACAAGTGGTGACTGGATGTATGCTGCATTGTGTTAAAGGAGACGTTGAACACTGATTGTGTCGTAGGAACGGGGGAATGTGCGACTCGGTTTCCTCTTTATCTAAATCTGCCTCGTTGAGCCCCATATCACGGAGTTCAATTTTATCAATATCTCCAAGATCAAAAGTCGCCGCTTGTTCCGTCACGTTATCGAACTCGTAAAGCAGACGACACAAGGTATATACCGGGAACTCGTGTTACATATTTTCTACTTCTTCCAACAGTCAGTGGCCTCCATCATCAAGTTGACTATTCTGCCACATCATCACTATGTGTGTTAACGTTGTTTCTTTAAATCAATTTTGTAATTTATTCATATCTTTGGTTGTGTTTATTTTAGTAGCAATGAATAAAGATCATACGAATATATTTCGTTTACTATGCTTGTGTGGAAATTCCCCTTCTATAAATACATGTAGCGCTAAAATTCGAATGGGGAAGATGCATTTCAGAGAAAAGTAATTCCGCGTGCTTAGTTCAGATGAACTCCGCACGAACTTTTTTTTTTTTTTTTTTTTTTTTTTTTTTTACAAAGAAATCAAACGGATCTTCATCCAATCAGCATCGTTGATAAGTCATCACTTTAAAAGCTATTATGGCTTTCACAGTTTTTGGCATTATTTCAGCAATTTTACGGCGACATGTTGTCAGGACGCGCAATTCGTTTCACAAAACACATTTAATAAATACCAAAAGTCATTTGTATTTCTACTTACAAGATTCATTAAGGAATATAGATATTCAGAAATAATCGCATTCATGTATGTTAACATGGAAGGTAATCTCATAACTCCTGTAAGCAATACAAAATAGAGCGTTGAGCAAACACGGTCTCCTGGATAAACCAGAGGTGGGATCAGATACCCAGGAAGACCGGTCACACCCTCCGTGAGCCATATATTGATAAGGGAAACGGAGTTATCCGTAGTCAAAATCAGTGTGTCAAGAACGACCTTACAATCGGTATGAAATACGTCGGACAGCATTCGACCCAATGATAGGTTGTATTGGCAACCTAAATCGTTATAACGACAATAGAATTTGCGAAATATTGACTTTAAACGAGACTGTTGGAACCCCTGCACCATCAACTTGTTGATCTGTAGCTTACCTCGATTTAAAAACTGATCATACACAGAACAAGGTCTTGCGTATCGAATCAGTTGAGATATACACACACCATATGCAGGTAAGAATGGAATATTGCTACATAAATATGGGAAGTTGACGACGGAGAAGCTGAAATCATCTCGTTTGTCATAAAGTTGAGTTGTTAGTTTGCCGTTAATATCTATTTTCAATGAGATATCTAAGTATGAAGCGGAAGTGCACGTCTTTGTAGTGTCTTTTATTTCGAGTTATCAGGGATATATCGAATCGACATATGAATGAAAATACAGGTGGCTTACCTTTTGTGTAAAGTGTAATGCTTATGTGGGATTTATTTAAGGATATTTTGATATCGTGCATTTGACTATTTAAAATATAAACTCAGAAGAAACCAAGTCAACATTGCAACGTTTCCAACTGACTAATCGATAATTGTACTATATTGACATTTTAATGAAGTAGTATATTCACCGACCCCATCAATTAAGACGTGTGTGTGCTTGCTGAACCTGGTATACCCTTCCTCTTTCTAAGCTGTGAATGGACTCTGTAAACGTAAACAACTACTGTAGAATCATTTAAATTCGTGGGGGCCAATTTTCGTGGATTGCTGAATTTTTACGGGTAATTTCGTGGATTCATATATTTGTAAGATTCTTGTATACTAGTTGTCATTATTCGTTGAGGATGTAAATTCGTGGATGAGGGGTACCCACGAATTCCACGAAAATTGAGCAACCACGAATTCTCATGATTCCACAGTATACAGAAATGAGATTTCTAAAGACGTTTTTTCATAAGATTGAAATTTGGTATACATGTTGATTTTATTTTAAGCGATACCTCCCGAATAATTTAATGCGCATGTATTGTACATATGTAAACATACAGCCCTGAACCAAAGCGCTGTTCAGATTCACAGCTTTTCCAAGAACTGAGGTTAAGAAATACAGAACTTAATCCTCACCAAATACAGTAACATATACGTTTTTGTACTTCGTTGTTTCTGAGGATTGTTGACACTAAAAGATAAAATCCTTCTCCTAATTCATTATCACCATGGTCAGATAGATTATAACCAAAAATGGTTTTTCACTTTCCATGTAAACCCTGAACCTAGGCTTAAAGGGTGGTCCCAAAAAATTACATTCAATGAAATGATTATGAAAACACTTCCAAGAATTGAAAATGCCTTTATAATGGTTTTACAACACTCTCTTACAATTTACATGTTACATTCGAAGTGCTTGGGAGAATTTCGTTCTTGCATTACACGTTTACATATTCTCCTTATTACCGGTAACCAGGAGGCGGACGGTTATATATATGGAAGTTTATATACATAAAGACATTGAAGGCAATGAAAACGTATTCATTATAAGTATATTATACGATGTTGATGGTGTAACATAAATGGAAAGAATTGTTTTCTTGTGGGTATGCCATCAAATACTGTAAAACAGAGATTACTATTACCATGTGTTAGGGAAAGAAGTATAATTGAAAACAACGCCAGGATGAATAATGAATACTTGTTAGACGGTGGATATTTATAGTCAGTGCCATATACTAGCACTTTTGTGGATCTGTGGGCGTAACTGTATATACACAGGCATCATCTTGCAAACAGAAAATTAAGAAATTTGAGTTGTTTCTATCATAAGAATTTAGTACACATATTTGCATACAGTTTAATAATATTTTTAATGGCATTTAGTTGCTATATACGCGAATATAATTACTGACCTTATAGTACATCCTTCGATTTGTAACAGGAAGGGAGAAAATGCAACGGACCAGTCCAGGGCCGAGTTTTCACAAAACTAACTTAAAATCTGTCTTAAGATAGGTCATAAGAGGGTCGTAAGATCTGACTTATGACAATCATAAGATACGGCACTTCCGTTTCACAAAACTATATCTTAACCTCAAGAAATCTTAAGATAGGTCTTAGGACGTTGTTATACTCGGTACATTGTAAAATATCGTGTTTCTTTTATCATCTTTTAAATACATGGGTGAGTATAAATGCTATATGAAAGACTAAAGTATAAAATATAGATATGAAGTTGAAATATTACGATTTTAGTCATTTGTTATTATTTAATGTATTTATAAAATTTTAATACATTGTACTTCTTTTTTTTAAGTTATGTGACCTTGCATGTTATTTTGTATTTCAAAAGTTACACTCGGTTTGTGTACTATTTCATTTCAGAAATTGTGATACAAAAATGGAAACATTGAAAGATATTTTCTATAGAAATACTATATAAAAAGTCTGATATATTTATTTTCTCCCTCATTCCTCTCCTCCGAAAATGAAATATTTGCTTAACTACTTTGAAATACAAAGAAAATAGACAATAGGATTGATGTATTTGTTACAAGTCAGCAACCCCGCACTTGTTTTATTCAACAAAATAATACACTTTCCTATGTGAAAAAGCCAATAACTGAATGAAATGAATAGTACGGAATCTAACAAAAAGATAAAAACGTGAACAAATAGATTTAACCAACACTGCTTTTGTGACTACAAATAATAAATGAATGATATTCCAATGCGTTTACTTGTGACCACATAGCGGCTAAGAAGTCCATGCGCATGCGGTAAGACAGATCGGTGTCAAAAGATTTAAGATGTCTATGAAACGATGTCCAAACTTATCAGCTGCTGAAATATTAATATTGTTTGACGAGGTGGAGAAAAGAAGACATTTGTTTTCAAAACAAAACTACAATTGCTATGTTATGAAGTCACTTCTAGAGTCAATGCGGTAAATTCAACAGATTATGTCCGGTCGGGGGAAGAATTGAAGAAAAAGTGGACCTGTCTAAGCAGCGAAAGTAGGAAAAGGTTGTCTGTGGGATATTCTAAACGAATAATAAATTCATCACAAAGATCGCATGTCGCGGTACACGAAGCATATCACTGATGTCCATATCCTCCATATAGTCTAATAGGTTGTTTCTGTCCCTGAAACCACGTTCCCTCCGGATAAGCTACATGTACATGTACCTACCTCTTAGCAAAACATAGTTCAGGATAGATTTAAGACAAGTACCTGGATGTCTTAAGATTTCTAACAATCTTATGTGAAACAGCTATGATGGATCTTATGACTAATTTTGGTCTTAAGATAGATCTTAGTCGTAAGATAGTTTTGTGAAACTGGCCCCGGGATTCAAACTGAGCTAACTGGCCACCTGCGATCGAATCTGCCTGACCGTTACACTCCTCCCTCCTTAAATGTTTTCGCCCTGGAAGACATAACCCAGATTCTATTTGCCCCTAGAAGGATTTAATTTCACCTGTAAGTCCAGGGGTGGTCAGCGGCACCAAATGTAACAGGAAGGGAGAAAATACAACGGACGAGACAGGGCTTCTAGCCCGGACCCCCTGAATTTCTAGTCAGGTGCTCTACCAACCGAGCTTATAGGCTGACCGCTACAGATTCATATTAATGATGGATATAATACACATGTAATAATGGATATAAGACATATGTAATGATTGATATAGGACGCATGTAATGATGGATATATTACACATGTAATGATCGATATAGGACGCTATTCTCTTTAGAGAAGTCGAGAGGCATAGCCTTCATCGACTTCTCTTCGCAAGCATTCATATTTTGATTCTGGAAAACGTGTAAATGCCGGAGTCGGTGACGGTTTATGCTTCGACCGACCTTTCAACTCAGATGTGCCTGGATTTACGCAATAGACAACTTGTTTTCAAACATTTAGCAGTAATGCACAAAACTGTCACAGGGAAATCAACACTTACTTGCTTTTAATCCATTTTCAACATGTCCCCTGTCCCGGGTTTACGTTAACTGGTCTTGGGAGCTGTCACAATAGGGGACCAGTTAAGAGAAAGCAGGCTGACGTAAACAGAGTTGTGATTTAAACCCGGGACAGGGGCATGTTGAAAATATTATAATCAGATGGTCCTCACTTGAAATTGTGGGAGGAGTTCGTAGGACAAATTATGTACCCTCCATTTAGCAATGATTTTAAAATAAAGGAACACGACTCCTGCAAGAGAAGTCAAAATGGATAAAAATTGCAATATGATTTAGAATGATCCACAAAGAAACTACATATTAAGTTTCAGCTTGATATGTGACAGAGAAAGAAAATTCGAAACAGGAAACCCCGAACGAACAGACGGACGGACGTACATACATCGCTGTACCATGATACGTCCCGTCTAAAGACGAGCAAATATGAAAAGTAGAAACTTTTAAATCAATGTCTACTTCTCCACTATTTTTATCTGACCGAATCCATGTCACTACATCGCTACTGGATTAAATATACCACTACCAGATTGAAATAAATTGCTACCAGATATTGCCCCGGTACTGGAATGTGAATTTAGTGCTGAATTTAAATAAATCTTAGCGTATATCTACAATACTGTAAAATTTGTTTGAATATATTTAAATATTGTTATTTTGAAAAAAAGATCGCATAATATCAACACAGACCAGGAATTTAATGTCAATTGAATGAGAAACTTCACCTATCGTTTAAGATAAAGGTAATATATCAACTGATAAAATTGCACACGCCATTCCAGTGGAATTTCAGATATATCGGTATTTTGACTGTGAAATGGTATTGAACTTTCTCAATGGGAAATTGCTGCTGCAAGAGAGCCGACCTATCGGTATGTACAATATATATATCATATAAATATTTTGAATACATGTGCTTGTATACTTATTTTAACTTGTTGTGTAGGCCACCCAAGTTAGGTATGAAAACTACAAGTGGGTGCTTTAATTTTAAATATAACTTGTTAGCGATATCCACTTTTTAGCGATATCAACAGCCTTGCTATAATGCACTCAACGATTGTGTTACAATGCTCCCCCATATTAGGAAATATGACGCTAGGCAGATTTTATTCTGAAATGGAAAACACAGAGGCGATTAATTTTTCATCTTATCGTTGATCTAATATAGAAGAAGGCGAAAATAACGACCAGATATCAATCTCATAACTCTTATCTCATCTCATCTCATTCCTCTGACCGATGGTCCTAGAGGAGACAGCGGACGACTTGAAGGCCACGGAGCGCCAACCAGGTATATCTTCTGCCTATCTGATCACGGTGGGGCTGTCCGTTGGAATCCACTAATTTATGTTGTCCATCCAGCTCTTCGCTTGTTGTCCGCGTCTGCGATCATCTTCCAAGGTCCCCCGTAGGTTGCTGTAGCGAGTGATATGTCGAAACCATGTCAGCTTCCTCCTTTTCACAAGCGCTAAGAGAGATTCTTGCGGACCTGCCTGTGATGTTATTTGGGTATGAACGAACTCACTGGTCTTGTGTTCTCTGCAGGATATGACTAGCAGTCGTCTGAACTGAAACACTTGGTCTTAAATGTTTGGACTCTTCTGGTCGTTTCAGCTATCATGGCCCAGATCTCGCAGCGGTAGAGATGGACGGACACTTTGTAAAGTGCAATTTTTGTTAGGAAGGTGATGTATTTACTTCTCAAGATCTTGTCGAATTTTGGCATGTGTAAGCTTTGTCTTAATTTCGGTGGTGGGGTGGCCGTTCTTTGTGAGTGTGGCGCCAATGTATTTGAAAGCGTCTACCTCGAGCTGTTGACCGTTTATGGTGATTTTTGCAGAGGTGTTGTTCGCGCTGTTGACCATGGCCTTGCTCTTTTCACTGCTGTCATCCATGACATAAGCCCCTGATCTGCTTACCAGTCTGTTAGTGGTCTTGCAATTCACTGTTGCTGTCCCCCATTTGTTCGATGTCTTCGGCAAGACGTAGGTTGTTGATCGTTTGCCCATCGATGAGATTGTGGACAAAAGTCATCTAGTGTTTCTTTCATGATGTTTTTCAGAAAGAGATTGAACAGGACTAGAGAGAGTAAGCATCCTTGACGGACTCCGACCGTAGTCTTAAACTACTCTCCGATGTTACATGTACTGTGAAGGAGGACTGCGCTGCTGGCAGATTTGTATAGTGACTAGATGGCTTGGATCATTCCCTCTTCGATGCCGAAGCCTCTCAAAACATGCCAAAGTCCTTTGAGCCACACTCTATCGAAGGCTTTTCTAAAGCCTATGAAATTGTGGTATAGTTCTTTTTGATGTTGTAGGTGTTTTTCCATTATAATGCAGCAGTTGGAAATATGTTCGACAGTTCTTCAATGTGCCTTAAATCCCACTTGTTTTTCTGTCAGATGTTCTTCGATTTCTTCTTGAGTCTGTTGAGAATAACTCTTAACATGATCTTACTGGTATGGCTAATGAGGCTGATTTTCCTGTATTTGTGACATTGTCGAAGGTTTCTATTCTAGGGGAGGGGGATAATAAGTGATCTCGTCTATTCTTCTGGCCACTGTTTGGTCTCCCAGATACTCAGAGATAGCGATGTTACAGTGACTAGGTCACTTCCCCATGCAGAAGTGACCGATCATATTCATTTCATTTTGTATAAAAATTGCAATAATACATAGTACATAGTTTTGACCAATAACAATAATACATAGTTTTGACCAATTATTTTGATATTTAGGACTTCTTACACCACAACGTTCCATAACCTGATTTGAACTACGTTGCTATTCATATCAATCAAGAAGGAAATATTTAACTAGCATCAATTGCAAGTGCAGGTGTCCCGAACGCATATTGAGCTACTAAATCAACTTTCATATTTCGTTTACTTTTAGACATAACGGAAGGTAAAATATGACTTTAAAGATATGAAATCTTTGTAGAATCTAATACCGGTACAGATAAAACAGCTACTTTATTATCACCAATAATCGCTGAACAAGTCAGGAATTTGTAGAGAGAATTCTGTATTCGGATCAGCAGGCGAGGAATTTGTAGAGAGAATTCTGTATTCGGATCAGCAGGCGAAGAATTTGTAGAGAGAATTCTGTATTCGGATCAGCAGGCGACTGCAGAGTACTTGGCAACCCCCATTAAAAGTCGTCTACATTCTTTTGGTGAAATTAAATCTGAAATGATTTATTGTTTATGATTTTACACTATATTGGCAATATTTCAGCCATTTTACAACAGGAAAAAGATAACCTATAGAAAACAGATTAAATTACATTCGTGTACATGTACGACCAGTATGAATCATTTGGCGTAATCTAAAGTAGCATCAACTCGCAAATATGTCTGAAGAAAATGATGTAATCTCATAATTTTTTGTATAGCATATCAGATTAATTTTGAATTCTCCAATTCTAATATTTAAAAGTGAAAATCTGCCAATGATTTTTAATTTCTTTTTATTTTCAACAACTCTGGTGATATTTAGAATTGTCAAACTTTCTTCAACAACATGAACTACACTTTGACATTATTACATGTGTCTTATATCCATCATTACATGTGTCTTATATCCATCATTACATGTGTCTTATATCTATCATTACATGTGTCTTATATCTACCATTACATGTGTCTTATATCCATCATTACATGTGTCTTATATCTATCATTACATGTGTCTTATATCTATCATTACATGTGTCTTATATCTACCATTACATGTGTCTTATATCTATCATTACATGTGTCTTATATCTACCATTACACGTGTCTTATATCCATCATTACATGTGTCTTATATCTATCATTACATGTGTCTTATATCCATCATTACATGTGTCTTATATCCATCATTACATGTGTCTTATATCCATCATTACATGTGTCTTATATCCATCATTACATGTGTCTTATATCCATCATTACATGTGTCTTATATCTATCATTACATGTGTCTTATATCTATCATTACATGTGTCTTATATCCACCATTACATGTGTGTTATATCCATCATTACATGTGTCTTATATCCACCATTACATGTGTCTTATATCCATCATTACATGTGTCTTATATCCATCATTACATGCGTCTTATATCCATCATTACATGTGTCTTATATCCATCATTACATGTGTCTTATATCCATCATTACATGTGTCTTATATCCATCATTACATGTGTCTTATATCTATCATTACATCTGTCTTATATCCATCAATGTCTTATATCCATCAAATTATTGACACTACTTCGTATTGCGTTTAAATCGTCCTCACTTGAATTTCCTTTTTAAAAAATCCAGGCTTTTTCTACAATAAAAAGTAATGCTTTTTTCGTACGCTGACTTAAAGATTAAGCATCTTAGAAGATATCCAATACTTCGCTTTCGGCTTCTCTGAAGTCTCAAGACCCTTGTAAGTGAGAGGAAAACTTTGATTTAAAATGTACCGTCAAAGTCATAATGACTCGATTTATTTCGTTAGGGTTACTGCATAGTTTATCAATGAATACCCGATAAGGTGTACGGTCTGTAACCAAGGTAACAATCTAGCTACTGGCGGCTACGCTATATTTAAAGATTTATTTGTAGAATAGGCATGTCTAATTTGTACCTGTAGTTAATGTCAGTTGTTTAGAAATATTTATTGGAACATGTCGAAGGACTGGAAGTTACATTTTCAGCACTGGAGTACATTACTGTAAATTTTCCGTGCATCGTTCTCTCCGTCATTCACAGAATTGTCTATTTACAATCGATCACGATATGCCGGTATGTCATCATAAGTATAATGAATGTAAGGAAACGTGATCATCATTCATGAGGTATTTTTTTGGAATAGGTGTATAGCGTTTCTGTAACAAAAAACATTCACTTAAAACATTCAGGAGAAACATCCATAAAAACAAACAACAAACTGATGTGGATAATAGAGTAAAAATCCGGTGCACCTGTAAGCAATATCAGCGCTTCAAACAGCTTTTGATTTCTAAGGTTTAACACAATGACGACGCTTTACTTCGGTTTCTTTACTGTAAACGCGTTACCAGCCATCGTATTGACACCGTATAATTTATGTCTTAAAATGCTGAGAAAGGTCACCGATGCTAGTTTTTGCTGTATCATATTAGATATAAACATAAGGCAACTTGAGTATGAAATTTGTCATTTATTCAAATGACGAACTAGATAACAAACTACTAACAAGGGGATCAGACTCACAAACAATCCACTGAAAATGTCACTGAAATGAAGAAAGAAAATAAACAATGATAAGATAATTTATCTATAAAAGTCTACATCACCTACAATAAACAACAACCTTACAAAGATGCAGCAAAAAGATGGCACATAAAAAAATTGGAACATCAAAAATTGATAGGGACTAGAAAGACAATTACATGGCAGGAACGAAGGGGTGGATGGTGGGTATAAAATACAGATCACACTTTATTTGCAGCCACGTCTGCCTACAAGCAAGTCAAAATTGTAGAGTGACGCTAAGTTGGAGTCACGTGATTAATTACTGAATGCTGATTGGATAATATTATAAAGTATTGAGTTTGGGAGAATAGAAACAAATCTTAAATGAATGTTACAAAAATCACCTTGAAAACATAAAAATACGCATTTAAACCATAAATACAATTATTTTAATAATTGTTGTTTTATGTCTTAAAATGCCGAGAAAGGTCACCGATGCTAGTTTTTGCTGTATCATATTAGATATAAACATAAGGCAACTTGAGTATGAAAAATGTCATTTATTCAAATGACGAACTAGATAACATACTACTAACAAGGGGATCAGACTCACAAACAATCCACTGAAAATGTCACTGAAATGGAGAAAGAAAATAAACAATGACAAAATAATTCAATATGTCTGATCCCCCAAATTTATCTATAAAAGTCTACATCAACTGCAATAAAAACAACCTTACAAAGATGCAGCAAAAAATGGCACATCAAGAAATTGGCCATAAGATGAGATTAACAGATCATAATTCCTAATCACGTGTAATACATGTAATTGAGACTGACGCTTCTTTATTCTCTTGTTCCTTGCATGAAACGCATCTCGCAGCTTAACCCGCTCAAAAAGATCTCTATAGGTGAAGATAAGGAACATGTGATCGTTATAACGATCTGGTTTGCCAATACATATCATTTTGTTGAATGTTGTGACATTTGTTACCAATTGTTAGGCCGTTCTTTATACATGGATTGGAACTACGAATTACTCCGTTTACGTGATTGAGATATAGGGCTCATGACGGGTGTCACCGGTCGACAGGGGATATTTGCTCCTCCTCGGCACATGATCCCACCTCTGGTACATCCAGGAAACGTGTTTGCTCAACGCTCTATTTTGTATTGTTTACAGGAGTTATGAGATGGTTCACTGATCGTTATCTTTACCTTTCATGTTATTATACATTGAATCCAGGGTCCCTGTTTGCCCAACTCTCAATTTTGTATTCGTAATTGGAGTTCCATCTTCTTCTCCGTATGGTCAGTTTTTAAATCGAGGCAGGTTATTGAAACACAAGTTGATGCTCAAGAGGTTTCAACAGTCTCGTTTAATGTCAGCAATTTGCAAATTCTGTAACATAAACAACAAATGCAGGTGATGAGATATTTTTTTCTCATGTAAAGGCTTTTCAATAAACTCTGCCTCATAAGAATATAGAACAGGTCAGCTAATACATGAGAGAAATTCGTGTCCATGGGGATTCCAACAAACTCTTGGAAGGCCTCATCACCAAACAACTACAAAGATATTGCCATCCTCTGATGACCAGTTATATCACTTTTTACGATAGGGCTTCATTTAAGATTATTTATCATCTTAACCGCATGATGATTCATTCGTTTATTCATGATCTATATCTGGACCTGAATATTCCTCATCTTTACAGCTTCCAGGGGTGCAACATATGCTGCTTTCCTCATTGGTTGACCTCATAATTTTTTTTTGCAATTTTCAACTTATCTGCTTCTACTAATCATTGGAGTTCTTGAAGACCTTAAATCACCTTTCGCGTGAGCTGATTTTGAAGGTGACATGTTTGCTTAATGATTCTATAGAAAGGTTGCCAATTGTTTTGGAGTTTGCGTTGGCGTTGATTGTTAAAGTAGAAACTCTTCGTTTTTAACCTTTTTTATGTCTGCATACCTTACTTGTTTACGCTTGTATTCCTTCATTATGTGTTTAGTTAAGGTAAAGGTCTTGTGTTGTTGTTTTAAAGCATTGTCACCTATGTACATAAGATATTGTTGATTGGTAGAACTACATCTCGATTGTAAACGAGAAAGACAGAAGAATGAAAACTTAATTCATTTAATGGCAGGAAATGTTTTGTTCAAATGGATATCTCAAATCATGAGATTATCCTCTAATTTCTTAACCATAGCATTATGACATATTCTGTGAAATCTTTCGACCTGGGCAGGAAGAGGTCTTGCATAAGATCCTGATATCCAAGTTAATTCTAGCAAAGGGGGTAAGGTGATATATCAGTTTCCCGTGAAGTAATTCAAACTATTCAAGGAACAAGTTATACACTTAGTAACATGATCATAGTTTTCCTTGTATAGGCCAGTAATATTCTTTCCCAATGACATCAGAAGTTTTGTCAAGTAAACAATGGTTGTTGTCGTTATGATATAACTTCAAATATGTAAGTCTATCAAGAGATGGAACACATAACCTCAGTTTTGGTTTATGTTTGGTACTGGAGAAAAATATTTCACATCAATAATCATGTGTTTTGCTAGTACTTATTTTTCTGCTCGTTCTTGTTGAATTTTATGACACAAATTTCTAATTTCTGAATCAATGTCTTGTTCTTTACCATATCTATGCCCCTAAACTCTGAAAATCTCTCCTGAAAAGTGACATATCTATTGATTCAACATCTACGCTTTGTAACGGAATGAGTTTTGCTACCTTCCAAATAACAAGAATTAAGTAAACAATCAAACAATATTTACAAAAGAAAGAAAGATAGGTGATTGATAGAGAAACAAACCACAGAAACACTTTCGCAAACATTCCACTCACCTAGGAAAAAGAGTAATATTTACAATAATAGGAAATCAGTACCTATATATATATATATATATATATATATATATATAAAGCACTAAATAATCACAACTAGGTACTGAAAATTTTCGCCCCAGCCCGGGGTCGAACCAGCGACGTACGGCACCCACCGCCTAGCAAGATTGTCAAACCAGTGCGCAAGTCCACTCGGCCACAACGACTTAGGGAAGTTTTCAGTACCTAGTTGTGATTATTTAGTGCTTTATATATTAATTAATTGATTTTCACATGTATCGTTTAGATCCTAGGAGTAAACGTAAGGTTGGGTGTTATAATTGTTTGTTTGTGCTTTATATATATATATATATATATATATATATATATATATATACATAGTTTCTCTAACTAACATGGAATTTCTTGAACGAATGCAAATATTAGTCCGCGTTGACAATGTACCCGTATGCTTACATGACGGGTCTGCTGGGAAAGACCCAGACGCTAATGTTCGAACTTCACTGAAATATTTCTGATAGGTATGGGCGTTAATGGTATACCTGTGATTTTTACACGCTTGAGAAATCTTCGGGTATCATCTGGAAGGAATATATAAAGTTAATTTCTAGTGCCTTGCCACTGATGACTGGTTCTTCTTCGGATTTCTTACTTTGTTGTATACCCTCTTCATCATGTCTACGCGATAATAAATTTGCGCACGTATTTTTAAGTCCGGCTATATTTTCTATGCGACAGTCAAATCCGAATACACTGAGGGCTTATAACTGTATTTTCGTTTTTTCATAGGATAATCCAGCAAATATGTCATCACCTACGTCAGATTATGCAAATAATGATCTTATTGTAGTAAAGCTTGATATATTGCAAACGCATCTTTTTCATCTGTGGACCAACGTTTTTGCGCATTTGAAAGTTTATACAATGGAAAATGAATTGGTTTTTCGTTTTTGACCCCTGATCGAATTTGATAGGAATTTTCAACGATTGTTGTATCTGAAGCGTCTGCATAAAGTACAAATGCGGGTGTGACCGGTCGACGGGAGATGCTTACTCTTCTTAGGCTCCTGATCCCACCTCTGGTATATTCATGGATTCGTGTTTGCCAAACTCTCTATTTTGTATTGTTTGGAGGAGTTATGAGATAGATCACTGTTCTTTATCTTTATCTTTCATCTTAAGATTTATGCAGCACAATTGTCTAAAACCTGCAGCATTATGAAAAACATCAAGTGCAAATATGCTCAAAATGTTATTTGTGAATATTATTTCAGAAGTTAGCTGGATTTGAAATTTAGACTCAAGTCTATTCTCAGTTTATGGTCTTGATGCCAGGTGATATTTTCTATTTAATTTGAAGTCAAATACAAAAATTACTCTTAATTCTGAGGTTAGAGGTCGAAGCCACAGATATTTCATATTCATTACAGCTCTAGCAGTAATGCTTAAAATGAAATATTTGCATGTTTCAAGATAGAATGGGGAAAATCTGTTTCAAAACTCAATTTCTTTCAACTTAGGATATCATGTTTCTGTTAGATACATATGTCTATGTTGCACGTATGATCTTCATTTGTAAAAGCACAACAACTTGTTATATAATGAAATACTTGAAAATTGCGAGACCGTCTACTAAAACATGTAAAATTTACCACATGATATCTCATCTTTAAATGTTACTATAATTCAACAATTCCATGTTTGAGAATTCAAGTGTTACAGTCACTCTGTCTATGGCAAGTGCGCGTGAACATGACGGTTTGTTTTAGGTTGTTGGACATCAGTCAATCGGAAAGCTCGTAATTTTTTTTATCATATATACTAAAAAAGTTTATAAAGGTTGAGGACTTTATACCTAGTTTTTATTCTATTTTCAGGGAAATCCGCATTCTGTACGTGTGTCACAATGTGGCGTGGTAAGTAATTGATGTACATTGTATCTTCATAGAAGTTTTTTCTTTCAGTATTCTTCCCATGGGGATCTAGATTAGAATAGGTACTCAGTAGCTCTTGCTTGTCGAAGGAGGTAACTAAATGCGGCGGTCCTTCGGATGAAACCACAAAAACCGAGGCCCTGTGTCACGACAGGTATGGCACTATAAAGATCCCTCCCTGTCCAAATGCCGTAAATGCCGAGGTTAGGCCTAAATGTTGCAGCCCTTCACCGGCGATGGTACATGTATTATTACAATGATTTGTATAAGATACTTTGAATTACCAATTTCAAAATTAGTATTTATCAAAATGATTCTAAAATGAGAATTTATTTTCCATTTGGTATTGATATATTTGTCTGTATGGTATCTGAAATGTGTTGTGTGGTGGATTTTATCGACTTTGTCAGATTTCCTAATGTCTCTTCGCATCCCTTGTCGAAATGGACAATATTATTTGCCAAGCTCAATATCTATATGAGAGGACTTTTACTAAATGAACACAAAACCCTCAAACTTGGCCTACCTTCGAAGACTGATGGCTCTGAACATAGTGAAACAATGCTGAATCAGCTATTTTTTTGGCGTACCCATAATAAAACATCGGTAGTCGATTATGATAAAATATCTTCACCTCATGTTTAATTTGATTTATAGCATAGAAAACATATTTTTTTAACGTTTGTCCAGAATCGTTTATCTAGATTTTGGGTATCAAAAATAGCTGAAAAGCTGTATTTAAGCGTGATAATTGAGACCAATATGCCTTAAATAGGTGGCGCTGTATAAAAAGAATATGTATGGATATTTCATTGAAACGTTTTGTAAATGGAGGTAGCACCCATAGGTGTTTTTCCATGCAAAGTATCACAAGGATTGGTTACACGTACTTATGAACTGTTTTATATGGCTTTATCTGAGACAAGTACTTAACAGAAATTGAAAAGTAACTGCATGGTCTTTTTCTATTTTCAATGACAATGAATAAACCGATGTTACAAATAATCGTTAAATACGGCGTCGGTAGTGTACCGATTTGCTACGGAGTGTTAATCATATTTTCAAACATGTAGGTGGAACAGTAGACATTATTCTTCATCAGGTGCTTCCAGGAGGAGGACTCCGTGAGCTTTACCAAGCCAGTGGAGGCGATTATGGTGGAAACCAAGTTAATAAAAGATTTCTGGAATTTATCGCTGAGCTATTCGGGGAAGACGTAATTGAAGTCGTAAAACAAAAACACCCGTCTGACTAGGTTGAAATCCACAATAATTTTGAGCAAAAGAAGAAAACAAGTACAAAATTTGACTATCAAGACAAATTTGTTATCAGGTTTCCTTTTACATTTAGTAAGGAATACACATTATTGAAGAATACCGATTTCCAACAGAGGATCCAAAACTTGGGTTATGATGGTCAAGTTCAAATGAAGAGAGATAAAATGATCTTGACATGTAAACTTTTCAAGTCTTTCTTTGAATTTTCCTTATCGGGGATCAAAAAATGCATCGAACACGTTTTGGAGGATGGACACAATACAAATACGATCATGTTTGTGGGCGGATTTGCTGAATCACCTTATTTGATTGATATGCTGAGGAAATATTTCTGTAACTATAAGGTCTTGGTACCGGAGGATCCCTCACTCGTTGTCCTGCGGGGGGCTGTGTTGTTCGGGTTTGATCCAACAAAAATCCAATCAAGAATATGTAGATATACGTACGGTATCGCTAACCAGAGACCGTTTATAGATGGTAAAGACAAGAACAAGAAGAGAAGAACGTACGAAGGTCGTTTTTACTGTGATGATGTTTTTGATAAACATGTTGAAATTGGAGAAATGCTTCAACTCGGAAAATTTCAAGAACCTAAAGATTACCATCCACTGAATGCCGACCAAGTAAATATTACGCTAGAACTGTATGCATCAACGGAAAAAGATCCAATATATGTCGACGATCCATCTTGTCACCTAGTTGGTGTGCTGGAAATACAAATCCAAGAGCGAAAACCCGGCGAAGACGGTACGGTGCTAGTCAGTGTCAACTTTAGTGGAACTGAACTTGAAATAAAAGCTTGTGAAAAAAGGACTGGGAAGGTCACCACATCAACATGCAATTTCCTTGGATGATCACCGGGTTGCAATTAGATATCTTTTGGAAATATATTTGTCTGTGAATGAAAATGTTCCTGGTGTTTAATACTTGTAATTTCCATTAATGGGACTCTTCAAATTAAAGGTGCGTAAAGTCGTGCTACCGAGACATTAGGTATATGTAATATGACCTCGATTACGTATTATAATCGACAGCAACCCACAACACTGATCAAAATTTTAAAGTAAGGAATTGATTATTCTGACAAGAAAAATGATGAAGTTGTTAAACTATATGGAGGAGCACTTGTACTGAATTCGCCAAATGATAAAGCACCAGTCGCAAGAACAACTGTGACGGGAGAAACCTATGCACATCCAACAAAAGAACTTTTCTTGCAAATAATGAAAGTTGGCTTTTAATGTTATTCTGTCAGACTATGAAGATATTTTATTGTATCATACAATTAGCACATGCTCTTATTACATGGACGTTGTAAGTGTATATGTAACCATCCCTTCTCCTTTTCAAAATAAATCATCCATCGATCACATTGCATTTTACGTTTATAACAATAATTAACACAACTGATGCGTTTCCGAAATCTATTTACTGTATTTCAAAAATTACAAAACAATCGATGGAATTAGGATAGAAAACCGAGTTCTGAAATTTTTGTAATAGGTGTGACGGGGTTAAATCACATGAGTTTTGGGATATTAGTGTTTTACGTTTTAAAACATGCAATGTGAGGAGTGGCTATTCTTTTAAAAATATACCATGGTTTTGAGAAAAGAGAGAGGGGAGTAACGCTATCAACGTTTTGTTTATGCCCCAGTAATCTCGAACTTGCTCGCGAGACTTGTGATCTTTATCGTACAACACCTGCTGTACCACTCAGTTCGAAGGACCGCCCCAATTAGTCATCTCTTATGACAAGCAAGGGGTACTGAGAACCTATTCTTAGCCGGATCTCCACGGGATTCAAGACGTTTCGAAGACACACTCCAAAAATCAAAGAAAAAAAAGAGTGAAAAAATATCTGCAATGACATGATATCTTCATGATAGATCGGTCACTAATTTCGTATTCAAAATTTCTGCAGTTGTGTAGTTGCATATTCAAGCAATGGACAGCAAGTCGATCTATAAATAATTTTAAAAATCCCACCGAGTAATGCATATCACTGATGTAAGCATATTATGCAAAACCAAAAATAAAATAAAATAAATAAATAATAAAACGTTATTCAATGCACAATTTTAAAGTTTGGAACCTAATGTACTTAGATGTGCAACTTTACTAAGGATTTAATTAGTCTTTGCAAAAAAAGTGCAAACAGGGGAACGTTTTCATTAAATCTTACTATTTTTGTAAAAATTCATGATGACACACTTGGGCTTCGAATCCTTCGGGCCTCGAACAATTCTTTCTCTCACAGAATGGACAGTTTTCGGACTTTATCCTCTACGTAAAATGTGTTTGAATATGATATTGTATAATTCTTTTTTCAAACAAACGAGAGAAGAAAAATTGCATAATGTCAACACTGATACCGATGATAATGTCAGTTGAATGATGATTTGAGATAAAGACGTGTATCAACTGATAAAATTACACACGTACTTCCTGTAAAAAGTTTAGTATGTCGGTATTATGACAGTGAAGTGGTATTGAACTTTCACAATGGGAAATTGCTGCTCCAAGAAAGTACGTACAATGTTATAAATATTTTGAAACGTAGAACCCATATGCATGTACATGTATACAATATCCTTACTTATAACTAAGCCACCCTAAAAGGTTTTTTTTTTTCATTTTGAATTTTTATTGATAAAAGGAAATTAATCAACATACATCATGTAGAGGTAATGATAGAATTATAATAATATTGTCTCGTCTACATATCTTTACACAAATTTTATTTTATTAAAAATATCAACTCTGCTAAGACGTTTCTGGTCTACATTATAGCTCTTCTGGACAGTGTTTGAGGGCGAATGAAAAATATCGTTATTAAAATCTATATCCATAACAGGTAACAACTCTATCAAAACATTCAAACTTTGGACATTTGATCCGTCTATTCATTGAACGCGGGAAATATAACGCAATTGATGTGAACAATGCATCGTGAAGTCAAATTCAGCGTAGGTGTATAGCAAATTTACAAACATAGGAGACATTGTACAATCGCGTTAATCGAGGAGTGATTATAATTAAGAAAATATTATCTATATGCTTTTACGGATTTCATGTAACATATCAGAACGACGTGAACTAATGTTGACGAGATTCACAATGGGGAAATACAGGGGCTTAAACAATCATATCATAAATAAACATTTCTAAAAAGAAAATATAGAAAACTAATGAAAAATTAAACCATACCTATGGAACACAAAAAGTTTGGTCCAAATGGCGTCGATTCGAATAAAAGCACACGGACATGTATTTCTCCATATTGAATCTCGTGTACCTAAGTTCAAGTCGTTCTGAGATGTTACATAAAATCCGTAAAAAGCATGTAGATCGGATTCGGGTATCATTGACCTGTCGGGAGATAGTGAACATTTTTTTTATCCAATTAAATAATTCGATACTGTATCGATAACGGCAAGTGCGATTTTATTTTCTTAATCATGTAAAACTCATACAGTACCAATTTTGATGCACCAGATGCGCATATCGACAAATAATGTCTCTTCAGTGATGCTGAACCGAAATTTTTGAAATCCGAAATATCAGTAAACTTGTAGGCCCTAAGAGCTATTTTAGGGAAAAACAGAGTGCCAAAAAAGTGGAGTCAAATTCGTCTAAGAATAAGAGCTATGCATGAGGGAGATAATCCTTAATTTTGAAATGAATTTCTAAATTTTATCACAGCAATTAAATATACATCCGTATTTTCAAGCTAGTAACGAAGTACTTGGCTACTGGGCTGTATATTTAATCATAGTATGATTGATTTAATATAGTTTAACGTCCCTCTCGAGAATATTTCACTCACATGGATACGTCACCACTGCCGGTGAATGGCTGCAAAATTTCGGCCTATGCTCGTCGCTTACGGCCTTTGAGCAGGGAGGGATCTTTATCGTGCCACACATGCTGTGACACGGTACCTCGGTTTTTGCGATCTCATCCGAAGGACCGCCCCATTTAGTCGCATTCTATGACAAGCAAGGGGTAACGAGGACCTATTCTAACCTGGATCCACACGGAATTAATCATAGTATGTCCTACGGCGTGACCCTGTTTGAGGGCGAAGTAAAACGTATTGACATTAGTAGTATTAATAGCTATATCCATAACAGGACAAAAAATATCCCGACGTTAGCACCTAACGTGTGAGGATAGAACTCTATCAAAGCATTCTAACTTTAGGCATTTGATCCGCCTATTCATTGAACGCTGGAAATATAACACAATACGGAACTTTCGGGATGTGCCGGAACGACCGATAAGACTTAATGTTTATACACCGCGGTCACGTGATAGTAAGCAATTGTAGGGCAAAGTTGACATCGATACAACTGGTGTTTCTCTAGCAGACGGTCCGCAAGAGCTATGCGCAGTCCCACAATGATGCTTCAAGTCACTATTGGTGCTTAGTACCTGGGTGTAGAAAAAGACACGTATCCTTGGATGGAAGGAGTGAAGTTTTACCGATATCCTCAAGATATTCCCTAGATTTATTTTCCTCGCCAACACACATAATTTTATC
Organism: Ostrea edulis; assembly: GCF_947568905.1. Taxonomy (NCBI): domain Eukaryota; kingdom Metazoa; phylum Mollusca; class Bivalvia; order Ostreida; family Ostreidae; genus Ostrea; species Ostrea edulis. The sequence goes on along the minus strand of NC_079165.1, from coordinate 69,337,565 downwards.
AAATGCATTTTCTCATAAATGATTGTAGTGATTCCTTTCTTTGAAAATAGCATTTTGATGCAGTAATTTGATAGCAATTGAAGTATCCCATGCTTGTTTACTTAGTTGTTATTGTAATCCGGAAGTGACATGCCCTACAATTATGTTTAACACGCGATAAAAGTCAGAGTCGATCCTTATCTCGAAAGTCCGGTATTGATGTAAACAGTGTATTGTGACGTCATATTCACCATCGGAGTTTAGCATTTACAAACATAAGGAGACATGATACAATCGCGTTAATCGAGTGTTGATCATATATGATTAAGAGAATATGATTTACAAGTTTTACGGATTTTATGTAACATCTCAGACCGACGTGAACTAGGGTAGTCGAGATTCAAAATCGACGCCATTTGGACCACAATTGTCATGTTCCATAGGTATTGTTTAATATTTCATTAGTTTTCTATATTTTCCTTTTAAACATGTATATACATGTACGTGTTACCTACATGTACACTGTATAGGGAGAAGGGTTCACCCTATATTACTTTTTGTGATCTATCACAGATAACTTGTAAACCATTGTAGAAGATTACCAGACATACCATACAAATAGTCACGATATCAAATGTCGATATTGTTATTGCTGCACCCATAGATAAAACGTGTAGCGTTTGTTTACAAATAATAACAGACAAAAATCAAAGTACTGAAAAGCGCTCAGCTGACTTACTGAATTATGTCTGTAATGTTAATGAGCAGGAACAACAGAAGAAGTTCACGCATTATTCTTTATTTACGCACAATTAAGTTATATATTTTCTGTAAGGAAATAAATATGGATGGGAAATAATGTCATAAAACTTTTTACCATGTTGAAATATAAACTGTATATGACGTTGTTAAATACAATGGTCACCATCATAATTCTGGTCCAAACCGCAACCAAAACCCTGTCCTTGGATCATGAGATTTATAATTTTGGTAAAGGACAACTGCTCCTTTTAAATATCAATCTAATCAGAATTTAGTATCAATAGCATGAAAGGTGAAGATAACGAACAGTGATCAATCTCCTATAAGCAATACAAAATAGATAGTTGGGCAAACACGGATCCCTGGACACACCAGGGGTGGAATCAAGTGCCTAGGAGGAGTAAGCATTCCCTGTCGACCGGTCACACCCGCCGTGAGTCCTATATCCTGATTTAAGACGATGTTATTGAAATGTGTTACACATAAACACTATATATCCAGTTTGGCCCCACCCTGGAGTTAAAACCTCTATCCCCAATCCTCATGAAATTTACAATTTTGGTAAAGGCATACCTGCTCTAGCTCTACCTGACTATGCACCGATTTTTTTTTATTACAGATGTGATGTTGTAGAAAAGAATACTTTTGTAAAGTAGTCAAGATTTGGCAGTGCTTGAAAATTTGAAAGCAATTTTAATGGTAGTTTTCGGTTGAAAGAGTTCAATTGTTATCACACAACGGACGCTGATCAATTAAAATAGAAAGAAATGGAAACTTTCAAGCCTAACATTATTCACAACAACTAATACCTAATAAAAAAAACTTACTACTGTGTTCTAGTTTAATATTGTATGAAACCAGTTTAGAATACAACTAAAATGGACTAGCCAATAGTGTGATACATTTACATGCATGTACATATATGTCAAACAAGAAAGAAAGGAAAAACAAGCAAATGGACAAGAATACACTTAACTACATATGCCAAGTAACAAGTGCCATAGATATTTATGTCAAAACACATCAACATAATGATGAAGGTTTATGAAACACTTTACATCCATTTCATCACCTTACCAGAAATCATTTACATGTATTCATAAACATGCATCTGTATGACTTGTACTACAGAGTCCAGTGCACAATTACCTGCATATAGCAATCAAAACATGAAAGTCGAATTATTTTTTGTAATTTTGAAATTGATTTCAATTCAAAATCGGGTTGGAGAGAATGTGAATCCAAATAAGCCAGATAAATACATGTACAATTGAAAGCAAAACGTATGAAGTTATTAAAAAGAGATGTTCATTATACATGTGTAATATTGATATCTTTAAAACTTAATACTGTATTATCAACAAGAGTGAAAAAAACCTTATTTTTAACATGAAAGTTAGTGCAAGAGGATATACCAAATCTAATATAATAAATTAGACTAACATATATGTGCATGGATTCACATTTAGGCATTATAGTGATTGTTTGTTGATACGTAAATCTTAAAAACAACAAAAAAGAAGAAGAAAAAACCCTAAGATTTTGTACACAAGTACATTATACACTGTACTCATCAACATGTGTGTATTATACTCCTTGTGTAAAAGCCCATATTCATATTGCAAAGTAAACTCGCTTGTTTGTCTTGGGTCTGAATGAGACACAATACACATTATTATTGTTTGAATTTGATACAAAAAAAGAAAGTTCTTTTTTATGAAGATGCAAATAACTTAACCACAAAGCATAAAATTCACTGCTTGTGTAGGAGTTTTGATGTTAAAAAAAAAACATAACAGAAGTGACTCGCAATAAGCATAACTTACTTACAACATGCAAATGGATATAAATTTCCCTTTATACACATGCTTAATAATTCATCACTTGATATGTCAGTACCCCCAACACTTCTATGCATGGAGTGTATGAATCGTGTCTTGGAAGATATACATCAGAATTATAAGGTTCAAATGAAGAAGTACTCGTAAGTACTCGTAAGTATAATCCTTTTGCATTATCAAAACCTCTGATATTTACAGTTAATTACCTATGAAGCACTATAAACTGTGGGACGGACAACTCTGGAATAGGCATTTTTCCAGAATTGAGCACCCCTTTCCGCTTTCCGCTATAAACTCGAGTTATATACCAATCTGTAGGGTTTCTTCGAACACAATAAACCTATTAACACTTTTATCAAAATTTTGAGATATTTAAGGTATAAATCCCATGGGGTTTTGTGTTTTTAAAAATCCTACGAAACTTCCATGGGATTCTCTAAAAACAAAGCCTAGATGTAAAATATTCCAGAAACATGTTGGTGAAATAAAAATGCAGAGTATGGTTGTTGTTTACAGATAGACGAGTCGTATGGTGTTGTATTTTGATATACCTAAGAATGGTGTTGTATTGCGAACAAGAAGTAAAACTCCTGGTTTACTTTTGGTGTATTTTGCATGTATCTACTGTAACGGTTGGAATATTCATTATATATTCATTCATATAACTCTTTTCAAGTAATTATTGAATAGATTGGGTATTCAGTATTACACTATATGTTGCACTGATAATATCTTGAATTTATTTTGTGAAATTCAGAATTTCCCACACATAACAAATTGTTTAATGTAAAATTTATTTACCCACACACAGCATAGGTGTCGTTAACTACCTGATACAGCAGACGTATATGTTTTAAAATTTTCCAAAATTATGTAATATCATATGTATTTTCACCAAGCCCGATGGTCGAGATGTATATTGTACTGTGAGGGTAAAAAAACATTGTATTGGCCGAGAAAATGTTAATAACATATTTTGCTTTATCATACGATTAATAGTTCAGAACAACGAAAATGGCTACTAGAGCTTACGAAACAATTGTTACTACAGTTATAATAGAAGTAACCCCTTTTCATAGATTACATGTATAGTGCAAGATGAATAGTCAAAAGTGAATAAAGACGTGAGTTTCATTGAGTGTCCAAAAATGAAATTTAACAGATCGTATCAATTTTGAAATTCCCAGATTTATTTTGGTGCAATGTCGGAGAAATTGATGTTATATAGACATCTCTGTCTAGGGCATGTAGGCGTGAACATAACGTTCTGTTATCCCGAGTATGCTGGGTATTAATGAGTTAATCGGAAAGCTCTTTATTATTCGACCATAGAATGAAAGGGTTTATAAAGGATGAAGACTTCTTACCTATGTATTCTATTTTCAGGAAAATCCGTATACTGTACGTGTGTCAGCAGTTGGCGTGGTAAGTAATATCAAAAGTGGTCTCTTCCCAGGTACATTGTATCTGGGTTCTATCTTCCACCAACAAAAACTGGGCACCACCAAATAACTAGAAAATTGTTGTGTGGCGAAAAACAGCAAAACAATCAATCAATCAAAGGTAAAGATAACGAACAGTGATCAATTTCATAAGCAATGCAAAATAGTGAGTAAGGAAAACACGAACCCCTGGATATACCAGAGGTGGGATCAGGTGCCTAGGAGGAGTAAGCATCCCCTGTCGACCGGTCACACCCGCCTTGAGCTCTATATCTTAATCAGGTAAACGAAGTTATCCGTAGTCAAAATCAGTGTACCAAGAACAGCCTAACAATCGGTATGAAACACGTCATACAGCATTTGACCCAATGATAGGTTGTATTGGCAAACTAGATCGTTATAACGACAGCAGAATTTGCGAAATGCTTACTTTAAACGATTGATTGAATATTGTTTAACGGAACGTTAAACAATATTCAATCAATCGTTTAATATTTCACTCACATAGAGACGTCACCACTGCCAGTGAAGGGCTACAAAATTTAGGACTATGCTCGGCGCTTATGGCAATTGAGCAGGGAGGGATCTTTATCGTGCCACACCTGCTGTGAGACACGACCTCGGTTTTTGCAGTCTCATCCGAAGGACAGCCCTATTTAGTCGGCTCTTACGACAAGCAAGGGGTACTGAGGACCTATTCTAACCCGGATCCCACAGGAGTACTTTGAATGAGTCTGTTGAAACCTCTGCACAATCAGCTTGCTTGTAAGTAGCTTGCCTCTAATTAAAAACTGACCATACGCAGAACAAGCTCTTGCGTATCGAATCAGTTGAGAGATACAAACTGAAACTGTTTTTATTTGATTTAACGCCTAATTTTACACAAAGTATTCAATGGCGTTGTACATGTATAATATAAAAAGCTTTAAAAGAATAAACAATATGTATACATGCAAACACACTCTACATATACTAAACTAAAAACACGTACATTAAAACTGTCTAAACAAATGTGTTTTCAATTTGGCTTTAAAAGTATGTAAAGATTTGGACTGTCTTATTTCAGCCGATAAATGGTTCCACAGTCTCGGACTAATGGTTCCGAAACTTCTATCACTGAAAGTTGTACGCCTGTTAAAAGGAACAATGTAGCAATTCTCATAAGATTGAGCGGAGCGCAACTTTTTATTTGGTACCTGTTTCGTTAAAAGTTCTGTTAAATACAATGGCGCTTCGCCCACATGACACTTATACATGAAGGTCAATAATTTAAATGATATTCTAGAGTCGATAGGTAACCAATGTAGGTCAATGAGAGCATCCCTAGAGCTGTCAAATTTCTTACGATTTAATACCAGTTTCGCACCCATGTTTTGTATTCTTTGCATTTTACATATTTCAGTCTGTGCTATGCCGTATAAAATCACATTACAATAGTCCAAATGAGAAATTACTAAAGATAAAACCAAACTTTCTGTAGCTTCCTTTGTCAAATATTTGCGAATATTTTTAATCCTAAGATAATTGATCATAGCTGTTCGGCATTTCCTTTTATATGTTCCTTAAAATTGAGAGTTTCATCCAAATATGCGCCTAAGTAGAATACAAACACCATACGCAGGTGTAATGGAATATTGCTACATAAATATGGGAGGTTGACTTTAATACAATATCTAAGTATGAAGCAGAAGTGGCGGACTCTGTGGTGTCTTTTATTTTGAGTTCATAGGGATGTATCAAATCGAGATCTGAATGAAAAGTATTATTGTTAATAGATAACACGTCCTCGATATATCTAAATGTCGAATTGAAGGCCGTAGCAAGAAATATATTATCAATATTTGTCAGCATATAAATCTATTTTCAGGAAAATCCGTATACAGAACTTAACTCACCAGGTGGCGTGGTGAGTGAATGAATCTCTCTGATTTCTTTCTTTCATATGAAAGGTGATATGTACATGTATTATCAATATTTGGAAGAACATCAATCAATTAACCAATTATCATGTTATTCTTGTAGAACTCTGAAGAGATTTATGCAGAGATACTAGAAACAAATGTGACAGTAAGTATCAGTTTAGACTAACTAACGAATCGATATTTACAGAAGTGATCAACGGAAGGGAATATTAAAATGAACTACGTACATGTCTTTTGTGTATCAAAATATCATACTTTGATTCAGATTCAGCGTCTTGGTCGGTATCCAGTTATAGCAGCCATAGATTTTGGAACAACATACAGCGGTTATGCGTTCGCCATGAATAGTTCGGACACAAAAATACAACTACCAACGTGGGCAGGTAGTGAAACAATGACCAACAAAGCACCCACTGCTGTTCTATTTAAACCAGACAAGTCCTTCTTCAAGTTTGGACATGACGCTATAACGTACATGGAAGACAACCCAGATGGAGAAGATTTAGATTTTTTTTATTTTTTCCATGATTTCAAAATGTTGTTATATCGAACAGAGGTATGTACGTAACATTTCATATCTAGGTGATATTGTATACACATTCTATGGTCATTATAACGATCTAGTTTGCCAATACAACCTACATGTATCATTGGGTCAAATGTTGTCTGACGTGTTTTATACCGATTGTTAAACCGTTCTTAACACACTGATTTTGACTACGAATAACTCCGTTTACCTGATCAATATATAGAGCTTTGACGGATGTGACCGGTCGACAGGCGATGTTTACTCCTCATAGGCACCTGATCTCACTTCTTGGTGTGTCAAGGGGTCAATGTTTGCCCCAACTCTCTATTTTGTATTGCATATAGGAGTTATGAGATTGATCACTGTTCGATATATTTACCTTTCATACATGTATGCTGCATTGATGAATAAACTTCCTTGCAATTTTATTTCGTGCTCACCCGCAAAATTCAATTTAGGTTGGTATATATAATTTTATTTGTTTTTGTTTTCTCGACTTTTACTCTATACAATTTAAAATAGTAGTATATAAAAATCATTTTAATTTGATATGGTTTCTTCCATGTTAGGTTCATTTCGTCTTTGTAGAATTTATCCTTAAACACCAAAATACAGGACGTAACTGGTCAGAAATATTTGCCGGCGATTGTTGTTTTTTCAAGCGTCATTAGATACTTCACAGACCATTTGATATCAAATTTGTTTAATCGTTTTGGTGGATCCTCTTTGGAGATGACTGATATATTTTGGGTAATAACTGTACCTGCCATTTGGAGTCTAAAAGCTAAATACTTCATGCGGGAGGCTGCTGAACAGGTAAATCATTATGGTATAAACTATCTTATTTATGTTAGTTCAAATGGTGAAATCGTTGAAATGCTTACTCGTATTGTTTTATATGAATTCAAAATGCTTGTTAAATAGGCTGGAATACCTGTCAAACAACTAGCAATAGCACTGGAACCGGAAGCGGCTAGTGTGCTATGTCGCACCGTCGAAGTGTACGTCTCATCAAATGATGGAATGGAAGGCGTTAAAAAATCTCCCTGTTCGATACCAGACAATTCAACGTATCTTGTCATCGATATTGGAGGTATATTAATATTAGGTGCTATTGATGTTATGTGAAAAGTTCATACATTTTGAATAGAATTTGTAAAAATAGTAGATGTGAAAGATGGAGATCTACGAAAGATCAATTTTGATACTGTTAATATAAATTGAAAACTAACTGCAATTTCGTTTTTTCTATATTTAATGAGAATCAATAGACTTATGTTACAATATTTAATGAGAATCAATATACTGATGTTACAAATGCAAGGTGAAGATAACGAACAGTGATCAATCTCATAACTCCTACAAGCAATACAAAATAGATAGTTGGGCAAACACGGACCCCTGGACACACCAGAGGTGGGATCATGTACCTAGGAGGAGTAAGCATCCCCTGTTGACCGGTCACACCCGCCGTGAGCCCCATATCCTGATCAGGTAAACGGGGTTATCCTCAGTCAAAATCAGTGTGCCAAGAACGGCTTAACAATCGGTATGAAACACGTCAGACAGCATTTGACCCAATGTGAGGTTGTATTGACGAACTAGATCGTTATAACGACCATAGAATTTGCGAAATGCTTACTTCAATCGAGACTGTTGAAATCCCTGTACCATCAACTTGTTTGTCAGTAGCTTACCTCGATTTAAAAACTGACTATACCCAGAACAAGCTCTTGCATATCGAATCAGTTGAGATATATAAACACCATATGCAGGTGATAATGGAATATTGCTACACAAATATGGGAAGTTGACGATGGAGAAGGTGAAATCATCCCGTTTGTCATACAGTTGAGTTGTCAGTTTGCCGTTAATGTCTACTTTTAGTAAAATATCTAAGTATGAAGCAGAAGTGGACGACTCTGTGGTGTCCTTTATTTCGAGCTCACAGGGATATATCAATAATTCCTCGATAGTCTACCGATTTGCTACGGAGCGTATATAACATTTTCAATCATGTAGGTGGAACAGTAGACATTACTCTTCACCAGGTGCGTCCAGGAAGAGGACTCCGTGAGCTTTACCAAGCCAGTGGAGGCGATTATGGTGGGAACCAAGTTAATAAAAGATTTCTGGAATTTATCACTAAACTATTCGGGGAAGAAGTCATTGAAGCCGTGAAACAAAAACACCCGTCCGACTGGGTTGAAATCCACAATAATTTTGAGCACAAGAAGAGAGCAAGTACAAAATTTGACGATCAAGACAAAATTGTTATCAGGTTTCCTGTTACATTTGATCAGGCGTACAAATCATTGATGAATACCAATTTCCAAGAGAGGATCAAACGCATGGGTTATGAGGGTCAAATTACACTTAAGAAAGATAAATTGATCTTGACATGTAAAATTTTCAAGTCTTTCTTTGAATTTTCCTTATCGGGGATCAAAAAATGCATCGAACGCGTTTTGGAGCATGGACACAATACAAATACGATCATGTTTGTGGGCGGATTTGCTGAATCACCTTATTTGATTGATATGCTGAGGAAATATTTCTGTAACTATAAGGTCCTGGTACCGGAGGATCCCTCACTCGTAGTCCTGCGGGGGGCTGTGTTGTTCGGGTTTGATCCAACAATAATTCAATCAAGAATATGTAGATACACGTACGGCATCGCTAACCAGAGACCGTTTATAGATGGTAAAGACAAGATCGAAAAGAGAAGAAAGCACAACGGTGGATATTACTGTGATGATGTTTTTGATAAACATGTTGAAATTGGAGAAATGCTAGAATTCGGAAAATTTCAAGAACCTAAAGATTATCATCCACTGAATGCCGAACAAGTGAATGTCATGCTAGAACTGTATGCATCAACGGAAAAAGATCCAATATATGTCGACGATCCATCTTGTCACCTAGTCGGTGTGATGGAGATAGAAGTCCAAGAGCGAAAACCCGGTGAAGACGGCACCGTGCTAGTTAGTGTCAACTTTAGTGGAACTGAACTTGAAATAAAAGCTTACGAAAAAAGGACTGGGAATGTTACCACATCGGCATGCAATTTCCTTGGATAAAAACAGGGATACCATAAAATTTATTTCATATCTTATATTTGTCTGTGAATGAAATGTTCCTGATGTTTAATTCCAACCTGAATGTATGTCCAATTTTCGAAGAAGAATCCAGTCCGTCTGTAAAATATTAGATACTTTCACTAATGTCAAGGAAAGGAATTAGTACGATGTAACAACATCTTTATAATCCTTTATCTCAGTATCAATAAAATATATTTATGCTCTCCATTTTTATAAGAATATAAAATACTATTCGAAGAAACCGGTTGTCTCATGTCCCGCAGCTTTGTTATTTTTCTTGACAATTAACAATAGAATACATATTGTTGGTTGAAAATTGTCATTTATTAATGACGATTGAAGAAGATGACAACTAATTTACAACCCCTATAATAGGGAGATCCCCGAGTATCAAAACTACAACTCAGACAACCTAAACAAGAATGACATTGGGATCTCCCTAATTTTTATAAATCTTCATCAATACAAACATGATAAAATAGAAAAATAAGATGGCACCTTAAAATGTTGCCACACAACACAAATATAGTAGCAGGTACAAAACAATCCGTAAAAACTGATACACAGTAAGATGAAATGGCACACATTAGATTTAAATCAAGGTGGTGAGATTGGGGTAGTGGAGGGGAAAATTTTCCTCTATAATCACATAAAAAATAATGCTTCTTTTCACTTGGACAGCTACAAAGGCATGATCACGTGACACTCAATCATCATTTCATTGGTTGCTGACGACGATGGATAAAAATATGTCTCCATATCAGCTAAAATGATTGGTTATGACTACTGATGACATAACGTGTAGAATAGATACACGTCCTTCACTTGTGATCAAGAAACTAAACAAGATGGTTGCATAACAAAGACTACATAACATGATACATGTATGTACATCAGATTGTGATGACTAGACAAATTAGCCAAGTGTTAAAAATGATCACATAAAACATATTATTTGAAAAATAATATTTCATCAACATTTAACTTATGCCGATCATTATGCATTTGTTCAAAATGTCCAAACTAGAAAGTCTTTTAAAATATTATGTAGGTTTAGGACGTCCCTAACATCATTTTAGCTAGACAAAACAAAAACCCGAACCAAAAACACCATAAGAAAAACACCTTCTGCATAATGATGCATCGATCGTCAATTTCGTATTCAGAATTCAAAATTCCACAGTTATGATGTTACTAATGCAAGCAAAGAAAGACCAGTACATCTATATGTAAGAAATATTATATCTCTCTATTACCGCCGAGTAATTCGTGTCACGGTGGATGTATGCCTATAATACAAAACTGAAAAATTTGAAACGTAATTTAGTGCATATTATTATTATTACAATGTATTATGTTTCTTCAGACAAAGCATCAGACAAATTACAAATCTTAATCATATACATTGTAAAATACATGAATAATGTCAATTAGGAATCACAAATGAATTTTTGGCACATTGCTGTCATATCTACGCAATAGCACTGCAGATATTATCACAGCTATAGCCACCAACAACATCATTATCAAAATACATGCTTATCACAGTACCAGGTCTTATCACAGACAATATGAATTATATACTTTAAATCAATCTTTACCTAGGATAACCCATGAAAATCTTGGTTATTTCCAATGGGGTCCTAAGATGTTTTAAGTTGATTATAAATTATGTATGCCTAAGACAGCATAGACAAAAATAAGATTAAACATACGGATGTATATTTAATTGCTGTAATAAAATTTAGAAATTCATTTCAAAATTAAGGATTATCTCCCTCAGGCATAGCTCTTCTCCTTAAACGAAGTTGACTCCACTTTTTTTGGCACACTGTTTTTTGCCCATAATAACTCTAAAACTTCATTTTGAATTCGGATTTCAAACATTTCGGTTGAGCATCACTGAAGAGACATGATTTGTCGAAATGCGCATCTGGTGCATCAAAATTGGTACCGTATAAGTTTTACATTATGACCCCTGGGTCGAGGCCTCTGCTGGTGGACTGTTAGTCCCCGAGGGTCTCTACAGTCCAGTAGCTAAGTACTTTATTACTAACTTGAAATTACGGATGTATATTTAATTGCTGTAATAAAATTTAGAAATTCATTTCAAAATTAAGGATTATCTCCCTCAGGCATAGCTCTTATCCTTAAACGAATTTGACTCCACTTTTTGGCGCACTGTTTTATTTTGCCCATAATAGCTCTAAAACTTCATTTTGAATTCGGATTTCAAACATTTCGGTTGAGCATCACTGAAGAGACATGATTTGTCGAAATGCGCATCTGGTGCATCAAAATTGGTACCGTATAGGTTTTACATTAGATGATTTTCCAAGCCCAAATTAAGTAAAATTATGTACATTGTTTGATTATATATTGATACAAAATATGCTTTGAAATGTATCATTATACACCATAAAAACATTATATATAAATGCTTTCTTCCCTCCTACGAGCTTCTTCAGCAAGATGCAACTTGACAGCAGATTTAAAACTAGCTCTGTTAGCTATATTTTTTTACTTCAAAAGGAAGGGAATTCCAGTTTAAAATGGAATGATAATTTTAAAAAAAATGAACTATTGCAGGCCCTAACTCTAGGAACATGATAATTAAAATTGGAGGCTCCCCTAGTAGCATTATCATATCTGTCAAATTTCTCATGTAAATAATTTGGTGCAAGACCATGGTTGATGTTAAAGACATGGTCGAGTCTTAATTGTTTAATACGATCTACTACACAGAGTGTGTTTATTGACTAAAATATCACAATTTATACTAGTTCTGGGGTTAAGATTTAAGATGAATCTTATTGTTTTATTTTGAAGAACTTGCAGCTTTTTCTTCAAGGAGTTAGATAAGCTTGAAATCATACCATGCAGAAGAGCAATAGTCAAAGTAGCACTGAATAAGTGCAGAAGATAATGTTAACCTTGACCTTTTATTCAACTACTTTCCATTTCCATAAAGAAACTTAAGTCTGAAGTTGACTTTGGACACAATCTCATCCACTATGAGATGACATTTTAAAAATATGTCAATTGTTATTCCCAGATATTTGACGAATATTCCCAGATATTTGACGAATATTCCCAGATATTTGACGAACTCACTAGATTTAATAACATGAACGTGATATTTAACCTCAAACTGACCTTCATATTTTAGTTTGCGACTAGAGCCAAAAAGAATAGACTCTGTTTATCCAAGATGGAGAGATAACTTGTTATCTATAAGCCACTCGGAACATCTCTCTAACACTTGACCAAGTTTATCAGAGATCGCATTTGGGTCTCTGTGTGAGTACATGTACAAGATTGCACTGTCATCTGCATATAGGATAAGCTTACAGTCTGCATCTATACTGATACACATATCGTTTACGTAACATAAAAACTGGAACCTAATGTATATGAATGTGCAGCTTGTATCGTATATTAATCGTTTACTAGAAATCTTTGCTGCATGTAAAGTGCAAATGGTGAGAAACGTTTTCTGTAAAAATGTGTACCCATTTCTATAGAAAATCATGGTGGCATTCTTCTGCACCTAAACCAAATTACTTTTGTGTTGATTATATAGTTATGTTGATATGCATAAAAAATATGTCAACATACAACTTCATTATGTTGACATGGAAGAAAAATTTAATAAACGGATATGAATTAGAAGAAATTCTTTTTAAAAATATCAAATATAGCCAACGCCATTAGTATTGTAATGTAACTATTTACTCTAACGGACAAATGAAACAATCAAGAGCTAAAGTATTTCATAAAATCCATGTAGATGAATTCATAAGTTGGTAGAACTAGTAATTCTATGGTATGCTCTTTTATCATTTATTCCCAGATCAAGATATATGTCTTAAAAACTACGTTAAAGACACATATTGTAATGGTAACAGACCCAAGTGCCTATTTGAATAACAAAGATAGAGATACATGTATATAGTTCTCAGTGAAAGAGATATCCTATCAATGATGAACTATTCTTATCTAAAACATTTTCTGAATAATCCTTCACTTGAAAGAATATATTTCATCCATAGAGAAGTATCTCTTTGTCGTTAAAACAGATAATTTTGTGAGTTGAAGATATATATCTTTACAATATCAGGAAGATGTTCCTATAAGTAAAGAAAATAATATTTCTATCCAACAGGAATAACTTTATGCATACCATTCACAGATGCTTAAACTTGACCATCCGATAACATCATTCATGTTGTGAATGTACATGTAAGTAGAAATGAATAAGCCACACATATGCTTAGTTTCTAGGCTTTAATGACAATTACCTCTCAGTATAGGGAAACAATTTCAAATTTAGTCTACAACTTAGCTATGATTTGGTCAACTGATCAATAAATATTTATCGACTTTTCAATGATTAATGAATTGTTTAAATTTTAATACAAAATCATTATTCTATTTGGTACAAAATTTGCATATATCATTTCTTTTCTTATCACTGCACTACATATTTCACGTGAAGATTTGATGTGCATGGATTAAGAAGTGGGATAACAAAGGGTGCCATGATAAAGATTTCGATATGAGTTTCTCATTATTGATTATTGACTCTCAAATTCATCAAATGAGAAAAATAAGTAAAGAAAGGGTAGAGAAACGGAAGAGCACAATTGTTCAGAAAGAACACTGTTAGCCATTGTGTTTCATACCGATGGTTAGGCTGTTGTTGGCACACGTATTTTTACTACGAATTACTCCCTAAACTTACCTGATCAAAACATAGGGCTCACGGCGGGTATGACCGATTGGCAGGGGATACTTACTCCTCCTAGGCACCTGATCCAACCTCTGGTATGTCCAGGGGTCCGTGTTTGTCCAACTCTTTATTTTGTATTCCTTGTGGGAGTTGTGAGATTGTTCGTTATTTTAGCACTCCATCAATAACAATCTATAGTCTAACTACACTACGATTTCTCTGTTCCCTGTCTTTAATTCCTACTAGATAGACACATGCGCAAGCGCAGGAAATCACAACATATTTGTAAATAATTGATATTTATATTCCATTTTGTTCAAAATTGACTTCATGGGCTCTCGTTTCCGCAGCTTTTTTTTTTTAGTTGAAAGTCATTTATTCTTTATAAATTACAATTCAAGCAAAGCTGGCTAAGACAAGGTTAAAGCAAATATGATACATTGAAAATAAACATTGTACGTAAATAAATATATGATACAACAAAGCAATTAAGATGAAGGTTTTCACAAATATCCATTTTACACGTACATTCTAAGACCTCCCAACCGTACAAATACTATCAGGCATGATAACAGCACTCCATAGCAAAAACGATGGCGAATAGAAAGACAACCACAAGGTTTTACTCCTGGTCAAAGAACAAGAGTGAAAGCAGCGTCACCCAAGGAAATTATATCATTGTTGGGAAATATTTCTTTTATTATCCGTCGTGTTTGTAAATTGTGTTACCGGAACAACGATAATAATTACTACATACCTGATGCTGCGTGCATGATTTGACAACAATTATACAAAATTGGTTAGATATTAGTTGTAATAATAGAAGAATAGGTGGCAATAATATGGGGATTTGAGTATGTAGATGATCATGAATATTTTAGCTACATTGTTGTATTACTATGCTAGAAGTTTTCATGAGTGTTGTATTCTTATCTACAGAGATAAGAAACTTGAATGTAAACTAACAATTCATGCTATTTTTTATAAGTCCAAGGGTCATAACTAAGTGAAAAATCAACGGACCGGACTGAAGACGAAATTCGAACTTGATCTGTAACTCATTACGGCAAAGTAACGTACCAAATAGCATATAAATATCTGCAAGAACAGAGAAAAAGTGCGGAAAACTGAACTGACGAACAGACAGACGGACGGAGCGCAAATCTTAAGTCCCCATCGCCTTTTTTCTCTCTACCTTCCTTTGCCTTTACGTTGCCTACATTTGATAAATTTGTGCAGTAAGCCGGTCCAGATAACGAACGAATGTCAAAAAAAAGTGCGGTACTCTATTTTAGTGTGTTGCAATTATCCATGCGAAAAAGTATAGCTATACTAATGAATAATAATCAGAAATTGGGTTGGTTTGTTGCAATTAATGTAACTTGTAGTCATCATTAAAAAAAAAAAAAAAAGCAAAAAAAAAAAAGAAAAAAAAAAAAAAGGAATATGCGCTGCTCAACTATTTCCCTTACCTAGATACATGTATGTATACATATCAAATCAAGCACTCATGTTTATGAAAGGTGAAGACAACGAACAGTGATCAATCTCATAACTCCTATCAGCAATGCAAAATGAATAGTTGGACAAACACGGACCCCTGGACACACCAGGGGTGGGATCAGGTTCCTAGGAGGAGTAAACAAATTAATACAATTTGGAATCCACCAAACCAGTCCAGTGTACGGTACATACACGTGTTTGTCGTATAGAGAATTCCCAATTTTATTCGTGATTATATACCCAGGTAACTCTATTATATTATAACCAGAATGGCTACATTACATTTCAGTATCAACGTCTCATTCAAATTGTGGTCATACACTATGGGGGGGGGGGGGGACTGATTGCTCCGCTTTAAATACTGTTAAACAATATACCTAATATTCTGCTCGTTTTGTCCAGATGAAAAAAATTTAGTACAAGAGAGATTTCGCAAATTAATTTCTCAAAATCTTAAATTTTTGACTGCGGATAACTCCGTTTACCTGATCAGGATATGGGGCTCACGGCGGGTGTGACCGGTCAACAGGGGATGCTTACTCCTCCTAGGCACCTGATCCCACCTCTGGTGTGTCCAGGGGTCCGTGTTTGCCCAACTATCTATTTTGTATTGCTTGTAGGAGTTATGAGATTGATCACTGTTCGTTATCTTCACCTTGCATTGTTAATGAACTCGAAGAAATTAAACAAGGTGATCTAATGAATTTCTACAATCACACTGGGTATATCAACATTTGAAATGAAATGGATTTTGTTCTGTTTTCTCCTATGTATTTGCCCAACAAGAATATTCCTACCAAAACCAGTATTTTGTGTCAAAAATGACAGTGTCATTCTTCTACGGGAACATTTTTCTACAATCCACGCGGAGAAAAATGATCCCAAGGCCATGATTTCTACAAAACGTGGTTCATTTTTCTAGGTAGAATATTGACCGGGGGGGGGGGGGGAGGTCAAATTTCTACGTAGAAAAATGACCCCGGTCAATTTTCTACAAGGGTCACTTTTCGTCGTTACACTGGCTCAAAAACGCATGGAAATCATCAGGAAAAGTACCACGTCAGCCACGACGAACGTGACCTGGTTTGCCGTTAATATCTATTTCCAATAAAATATCTAAGAATGAAGCAGAAGAGGACGACTCTGATTTAGTCATGGAAGATACAATGATATGTACAAGTACATACATGTATGTCAAAAAGGGGAAGTATGCAATTTTGGAGAGAGAGAGAAAAATATGATTTTGAAACACTTATTTCAATAAATAACACAAACGACAATGGCGGACTTGAATTCAGAATATGTGGGTCTGTAACTCCAGACCTGTAGATATACTTACAAATCGATCGATACAAGTAATTTCACAAATCATTTGAATCTCCATCTTGTGACGTAGTGTCATAAAATGTATAAGTTTTCATGTAGTGAGATACCTTAAGGATGTATGGGACTGACATCAGAGTAATTAAAAAATCCTAAAAATGAGTGAAATAGATAGTATTGTACTCATTTTATCGAAAAAAGACAGTTTTTAGATAGGTTCGTGAGTTCGTTTCCATGGTAACAAACATCAAAGATACCCTTGCTGGAGACATTATAATTGACTGAAATTTACTATTTGTCTAAAAGGGGGTATGGAACTGACATCAGAGCAGTGAAAAAATTCCTAAAGTGATTAAAGTAATTAGCATTAGTTTTAATTTAACAGAAAAATTCATTTCTAAATAGGTCTTTGAGTTCGTTACCATGGTAACCATCATCAAACATATCCTTGCTGGAGACATCATATCTAGAACCTGTAGAGAACCCGGAAGTGTATGGCTGACATCAGAATAATTAAAAAATTCTAAAATTGAATGAAATGGATAGCATTATATTTATTTTATCAGAAAAAGACATTTTTGACATAGGTCCGTGAGTTCGTTTCCATGGTAACCGTCATCAAACATATCCTTGCTGGAGACATCATGTTCAAAACCTGTAAACAAAAAATGGAAAGGTATGACTGACATGAGAATAATTAAAAAATTCTAAAATTGAGTGAAATGGATAGCATTATGTCTATTTTATCAGAAAATGACATTTTTGACATAGGTCTGTGAGATCGTTCCCATGGTAACCATCATCAAACATATCCTTGCTGGATACATCATATTTAAAAGCTGTAGAGAACCCGGAAGTGTATGGCTGACATCAGAATAATTAAAAAATTCTAAAATTAAGTGAAATGGATAGCAGTATGTCTATTCTATCAGAAAATGACATTTTTGACATAGGTCTGTGAGTTCGTTCCCATGGTAACCATCATCAAACATATCCTTGCTGGAGACATCATGTTCAAAACCTGTAAAAACACCACCAAAAAACGGAAGGGTATGACTAATTTAAAAATTCTAAAATTGATTGAAATGGGTACCACTATATTTAATTTACCAAAAAAACCCACCTGTTTTGAAATACATATTGGTCTGTGAGTTCGTTTCCATGGTAACAATCGTCAAACATATCCTTACTGGAGACATTATATTCAAAACCTGTGAAAAATATACGTGTAAGGTTGACATCAGAATAATTAAAAAATTCCAAAAATTACGTGAAATGGATAGCATTATATATATTTACTATTAAATAAATATATATATTAAATATAATAAATATTTATATATAATTATTGCTTTATGAAGGAGCTTTTTAAAGATTTGTTCCCTATATATTCAGATATAAAACTTTGATCCCCTATTGTAGCCCCATCCAGGAGCCATGGTTTCAACAAACTTTAATCTGCACTATGTCGATTACTAATTTTAGAAAAAAAAATTGCGTTGGCTTAGATCCGCCAAAGCGTGTTTATCACCTTGCTCTCGTGTTTGCTATTTCAGGGTAATTCATGGAAAACGAAAGTAGGTTTTTAATTAATTTCACGATATTTACTAATCAAGGAAAATTCAATTATAACCTAAGGACTTCACCTCACATTTTTTAAGGATTTTGCGTTGCAAAAGAAAGCCCGTACCATACGATGAAACGACTGGAGGGGCTTCATTGTACGTAACTACATGTATAAAGTATGATATACACTGTTCTGATTTCAATAAGGTTTTCAGATCAGTATATAGATGGTGCTTAACTGTATTGAGCACTTTCCTAAAATTACACCATGAAACTAATGCTAGACTCGCATTAATGATACTTTCTAGGAATTAAAAGAACTTTTATCTTTATACAAAATAATACAAATAATCATATGAAATACATGATATATGTCTGTTCAATATATGTATAATGTCACCATCAGACACCAACTCAGAGTTGAATTTAAGAGTTGAACACATTTGCACAATCACATTTGGAGGCAGTTATAAATCAACAGAAAGTATTTTGTTCACTCAACCTTGTTAGAGAAATTATTCACAATTCCGTGAGAGTACCGGAATCACGACCTGGGGAGAGTTTTAAAGTCCAACATATCAAATTATGTCTCCAGTACTTTACCAGACCCAATCTGGAGTGCAACAAATTCTATATCCGTTTCACCAAATATAATTGTTTCTTCTATTTCCACAGAACCAAATCCGCGTGGTAATGGTACTTTCAATATACCCAATTGTCTACAACTTCCATCATCAACAAATCGTGGATTTTCTTGATCCGAAACATAAATTGCACATTCCATTTCACTTTGGTTTGGTTTTAAATACTGAAAAACTTGAGACTTTCTGAAACTTACTGGAATTTGTTCTCCGCGATGTACAACGGGAAAGAAAACATCTTTGCATCGCATTGATCCATTTACGTTAATTTTCTTACTTGGTGGATCTATCCCTGGTGTATATTCTGGCCAGCTTTGGATCCCATACGTATATCGCGAGACACGCCTGGATATGGCATTTGCCAAATTTCCAAAATAGACGGCACCTTTAACAACAGCAAGCCCAGCCTCTTCAGGTATAATGATTCGATATGCTGAAAATTTTGTCTTGATTGCGTTTTGAATAAGGCTACATTCTGAAAAGCCCCCAACCATGATGATGGTCCTCACATCGCCAACAGATTTGTTAGCTAAAATATCTTCGATATAGTTTGAAATGCCATCTACGGCTTTCTTGAAAAAATCTTCAAATATTGAAGGTTCCAACGAAAGTTTATTATTTGTATAAGTAACATGGTCTTTGTATTGAGTGCTTTGAAGCGATTGTTTTATACTTCCCTTAGTTTTGTCTTCTTTAATAATCCTATCAAACCGGGGTGGGATTTTGATTCTAACTTTTGTTCCATTGTACGCACGCTTTTTTATTTCAAATTCTCGGAATATATCTAAATGATCTTCCAAACAACGTTCTTTAAACTTGTTTAACACTCCTTTTCCTCCGATTGTTTCCAACAAATCTGCATACTCGTTATCTACAGACGTTCCTCCTAATGGTCTTCCAGTGGCGGGAAGCAACTCCTCTAATGTTCCATCGTCTGCTTGTTTGTGAACGGTGATGTCAACAGTGCCGCCTAAAACAAGATATTTCAAAGTTTATCCAGTACGAAATTCCATGAATTTTCTTTGCCAAGGAATTTCATTAATATTTTGGAATAATGTTGAAAACACATTCCAAATTATCTACAGAAATGAAGCTTAAATTAACTCCAAGGTCTACAACCATGTATTTGGATTTTTCTTTCACCTGCTTCTGGAATGTACTATCAGGATCTTTGTCATACTCTTGCTCCAGATACATATACTGACAGTAAATGGAGGCTGCCTCTGGTTCTAAAGCGATGGTTAGTTGGTCTCTTGGTATTCCAGCCTGGAAATATATTTCGTCACGATTCAGAGTATTATTCCATTATTCATTTAGAAGCTTCACAGTATCTACATATTTATATAAACCAAAGGGAACTGAATCTGGAACGTTTTATCTATGTAGATACAAATTTCAATGGCTTCACAATAGAAAAGTTACAGCAACGTGTATTTTCATATTCATGATACCATGATATTTGTGCTTTAAGCCACTTTGGTTGTATTCAGACTGTATATCAGGAGTGAAGACGACTTTTTCTCACATAATCACCAGTGTGAGATTGACTTTACCCATGTGAGACAGCCATGTGAGATTTTTCTGTCTCACACTGCTGCGACGTCATTTGATTGTGACGTCATATATTTTCTATGATTTACGTTACACGGTGAAGATTTACGTTACACGGTGAAGATTTACGTTACACGGTGAAGTAAAAATATTTTGCATTGTTATCTTTGAATTTTAATTTATATAGCTTTCTGGTAGACAACCTTGGGTTTTTTAGTTTACACTTACAATGTAAACCATTTTCGGGTATGCTCTTTCTGTCTTTCTAATTAGTTTTTGCATCAAAGTTCAAATGAGGATTTTGATAATTCAGAATTTTCTCAAAGCTCCTAAATTTATTCATTAAACTTTAGGTAAAATGTGAGAAAAATACTCCTTCATTATTTACTCGTGTGGGATAGGAAAAGTCCACCTCTGGAACAAGATTCGCTGTCTAGGACTAGGCAAAGCCTCGTCCTAGACTGCGAATCTTGTCACCTCGGTGGAATTTCCCTATCCCACACTCGTACTAATGAAGGATTCTATTAGTCTTACTCTATTTTGAAACACAGATATATTTTTTGTGGTAGAAAATTGCAATTATTGACACAACATCCATCATAATTTAATTATAATGACTAATGAATGAGTACCTTAACTGCGGCTTCTCGCATGAACATTTTGGCTGCATCTCCCCTAATTGCTGGCACTGTCAATACATAGTCGATGTCTCTATCTAAGATTTCTCTACCAGTTGTAGAATTCATCATGTCCAAAATAGAATTCTTCAGATATTTGATAGATATGGAAAATATTTCCATAGCCTTCATCTTTTTCCCATGTATATCTGCTATCTCAGTGTTACGATGCAGTCTCTATAAAAAGAATTAGTATTTTAACATGCATATATCCAGACATTTCAACTGATAGAGGAAGAATACAATCATATTGCACATGTAGTTATATGGAAATCCCAATGATATAGCGTTACAGCACTAATTTGGTATAATTCTGATACCCAATGGCAATGTTTGATGTCTCTGATAAGAATGACAAGTAAATTTTTACAAAACCTGACACCACTGGTTATGTAAGATATCTGCATTTTAGGGGATGTCGTATATGTATACTAAAGTACTATGAATAAATTTTCTAAAAACTTCGTCCCGTGGGGATCTGGGTTAGAACAGGTCTTCAGTATCCCTTGTTTGTCGTAAGAGGCGATTAAATGGGGCGGTCCTTCGGATGAGACCGCAAAAACCGAGGCCCAGTGTCACAGCAGGTGTGGCACAATAAAGATCCCTCCCTACCAATCTAATTAAAATCAGACTTCTAAGATTCGCGCCGTATACTTTGCGTAAGAAGGTCTGACATAACTCGATTAGGGGCCATGTTCATGTGAACTTTATGTTAACCAATCAACGCGTCGCCTATGAAGTCGTCGGTGTTCACATTTCAAGGAAAATGTCAGCGATTGTTTGTTTGAAAATACAACCATCGGAGCTAGGTGACGTCACAATGCACAGTTTACGTTGACTGGCGTTATATTTCTCGCGTTAATTAAGTAATCATTTAATTTTGCATGTTACACGCTTTTTCATTGGTTGAAAAATTATTGGAATATTGTATCCAACGAAAAAAAAAATAAATGACCTGAACTACTTTCTATTGGAATGTTGGGGATTGCTCTGGATGCTTCGTACATGTATTTATATATAGATTAAGGAATCCTGAAAAGAAAAAACTTAACAATTCTATCGATCTATATAAATTTATGAAACAAAAAGAAACAAATATCAAATATAAATAATGATTAATTATGCAAAATGAAATAAACATGACTATTTGAGGACCCCCCCCCCCCCCCCAATATAACAACACACGTCTGCTTCTGCCACAGGGCGTATATATATATATATATAACAGTGCGACATTTAACTCTGGACACGACAAAAGTCCGGAGTTTCGCCAACCCTTTTATTAAGGATACAAATAAACCCTTTACAAAAAAAGATGGGATTTTATGTTCACAAGACATGCACCAACATTTACACTTGTAACTATTGTAGTTTTTAAGATATTTCACCTGAAATCAAAAAATCCCATGGGATTTTGGAGGGATTTTTAATCCCACTTGGGGGATTTTCACTCCCACCAAAAATCCTGTGGGAGAAAAAATATAATTTCTCCCATAGGATTTTAACTCCCATATTTAAACTTATTATGGGATACAATGTCCCATAGGAGGAAATGTCCCATAATGAACATGAAATGGCAGTAAATATCCTATTTGAGCATGAATGGGAATAGATATCCCAAATAAAGCACAGGATGGGATTTTTATTCCATGAATATAACAATAAAACAGAAAATTGTATCTTAAAAAGTGTTGTTTGTCATGATTCTTAAAATATACTTAAAAGCCAAGGCATGACATTAATTTTTAAATATATATAGTAATTATAAACTCTTATGTGTCGGCCTATGTGTTTGTGAATAAATGTCTAAAAAACATGAGAGATAATAAAGGATATTAGAGCTCTGCATTACTAAACTTTTCCCCATGCAATTTTAATTGTATACATATAACCTTGCACAAAAATCTCCATATAAAATTGGACGGGACTATATTATTGCAACAAGCAGACAAGAACACTATGAAATACTCATTCACACACGGGCACTGTAAGTTAATGTAAATATATAGTATGTGCATGTATAAATATATATACATGCACATACTACATGTATCTATTTACATCAACTTCCATTGCCCGTGCATTCACATGCAGTTGCTCACATTCACTATTCACAACCCTTCATATGTCGTCAGGTGTTAAAATATGTTCACAGGAACCGGTAATTTGTCAGTGTATTAATAATAGTGTGGGTATACCATATACCGTACCATCCCCTAATCAGCTGCTATTGGGGGGGGGGGGGGAGAGAGGGGGGGGGGGGGGGGGGGCTACAAGGGCTGATACTTCACTCAAAACTTCGTTTCAAAATAGTTCTTAAAATTATCGTCACCCACCATCCTTGTGGTTTTATAAAGGGTAGCAGTATTATTACTACATATTAAATTACCAGTTCCTGTGATATGTTGTTGAATTACGGAATAGGCCTAACTTACAACTTGTTTACATATTCTAAAATTAGTGTTAAGTGCTTACGGTGAAAGATGAACTCTGCTAGGTGATGCTAAGTTGTTTAGTGAACCGAATCAGACATCTCAAATAAGATTCTCGATTATTTAACAACACAAGAATCGTTTTACAAAGACTTTGACAGGCGTGTCAGAATAAAATGTTAACAGACGTCTCGACTCTAGGGAAGTTCGGCTCTAAGTGTTCTAAACATCTCGAGCGATTTTATAGTGATAAACTTCTATGATTTTCGACATTTGTGTATCAATGTTTTATGAATATTGTAGACTTTTTTACTTATAAAGCAAAGCAATGTTATCGCAAATTTTTAGGTCTACTTACAAATGTATTAACCCCGAGATCCGCCACTAATTAGTTACACAAGTTGTGTGGTTACAACAGTCTTCACTTATCATTTTAATTTCATTGGATGATAAAATAGATGACGTTAATATTTTGAATACCTTGTATACGCAAAAGAATTTAACTATACGATGTTTATTTTTCAAATTATAACTTCAGTGGCGAATGGGCGGATCCCCCGTCCCATTCCCATCCCTCACGCATAATACTAATTATTTCCCCAGCCACTTAATGACCAGATATACACGACTATTGAATGTAAAGCACTTTTCAGTCATTGTGTACTCCCAATTAATTAACAATCTACCCTCGTAAATCATAATCGTTACGCTTCGTTGGACATGAAACCTTAAATCAATCCATTGACACTACTTAGTCAACGATTTTGTATTGTGATACATTTCTATGATTTCGGACATTTATATATCAGGATTATCTGATTTATTTATCAGTGTTCAAAAAGCAAAGTACATGTACCGTTACAACGATTTTATACCTACTTCTTATAATACCCCCCTGGATCCGCCACTAGCTAAATTAATTCTGGTGATGCCTATAACAGCGGTACGTACATGTACTCACCTATCATTCTAACTTATTGAAAGTTAAAATAAATGTAGATATAATGTAAACATTTTGAATACTATATATATATATCATATGATGAAGGCATGCCTTCATCATATGATGTTATGATGTTTATTAACTTTAGTGGTGAATAACCGAGAACGACACCCCACCCCTACTTCGCACAATTCAATTTCTAATATTGACAAGCGGTCCATTTTGACCAGATAGACATTACCCTTGAACGTAAAACACTGGTCAGTCATTGTGTATTCCCAATTAACAAACTACCCTTTTAAATCCTACTCGTTACGGTTCGTCAGACATGACAACATATCCGAACTAGTCTTGTATGTATGGATGTACTTGTTTATTGTAATTAAGGTCTGCTTCGCAATGAAAACCTGTTATCATTGACAATTAATTGTTATTCCACTTAGTCATCGATTTTTTATGTGATACATTTCTATGATCACGGACATTTATATATATATCAGGGTTGTCTTGTCAGGGTTTATTTATCATTATTCCAAAAGCAAAGTACTGTTATCACGATTTTATGCCTACTTCTTACCCCTCTGGATCCGCCACTAGCTAGATAATTTTGGTGATGCCTATAACAGCGGTACTCATCTATCATTGTAACATTATTGGAAGTTAAAATACAAGTAGATATAATGTTAACATTTTGAATACTTTACATATATACATGTTAAGGAATTCATCATATGATGTTTATTAACTTTAGTGGTGGATGACTGAGAGCGAACATCCCCCTCTCCCTCGCACAATTCAATTTCTAGAATTGACAAGTGGCCCATTTTTACCCTTGAACGTAAAGCACTGGTCAGTCATTGTGTAATTCCAATTAACGAACTTCACCATTGAGTCCTGACCGTTACGCTTCGTCAGACACTAACCCACTAATACTACCTAGATACTGATTTTGTACGTGATAAATTCCTGTGATCTTTACTAGTATGTTTCATTGTTTATTTGGAGTTTCTATTTGTTTGGGTTTTCTATTTTCTTCTTCTTCAAAAGTAAAGTATTCATATTGCAATTTAACCCCCTGGATCCGCCACTTTTTTAAGTAAATGTATAAATATAATTGTGTTGATCTATAATAATTAGGTAAATGAAGTCAATGGATATCTGCGGTAATATTCAGCGTTATTCACTTAGCTTCCTAACTATATTGGAAGTTGAAATAGACAACGTTAACATTTTGAATAATTTAAATATTTAGAATAGATAATCGTGTTTATTTTTGAATATTTTGAAATTTAAAAAAAAAAAAACTTTAGCGGCGGAGGAGCAGAAGCCACCCCTCCTCCTGCAGGATTTATTGTCCAAAATTGACAAAAGGCTCGTTTTGACCAGATAGAAATGGCACTTGAACGGAAAATACTGATCAATCACTCTACTTAGTCCCTGATATTCTATACAATGTACAATTTCAATACTATATGTACAGGAAATAATCACACGGATATAAAAAAAAAAAATATAGTGGCCCAACTGGTCAGTCATTGTGTATTCTCAATTAACAAACTATCCTTTTAAATCGTAGTCGTTACGCTTCGTCAGACACGACAACATAACAGATTGACCCTAACCGAACAAGTCTTGTAATTAAGGTCTTCTGCTCCCAAATGGAAACCTGAATAAGATATCATTAAGGTCTTCCGTTTCCAACGGAAGATTCCGTTGTTCTTGACACTACTTAAATAATAATAATAAAATTAAAAAAAATAGTGGTCTCACTAGTCAGTCATTTTGTATTCCCAATTAACAAACTACCCTATTAAATTCTACACGTTACGCTTCGTCAGATACGAGATCATAAGTCATTGACCCTAACCTATCTAGTCTAGTATATATGGGTTTTTTGATTACTGTAATTCAGGTCCTCCGCTTCCAACTGAAGACCTCATTGTTATCTCTGTTATCATTATGGTCTTCCGCTTCCAAAGAAAGATTTCGTTGTTATTTTTGACACTACCTAGAGACATAATCTCGAACATTTATGTATTGATGATTTGTTGTTTGTTGTAATTTTTGGTGGAAGCTTTACTGGAGTTGAAATAGTTACGGTTGATATTGGAAATAGATTATACAATGAAGAACTAATACTGTCTTCATTACTAGGAAAACTTTAGTAGCGGACTGATCAAAGCACCCACCCTTTCCCCAACCCCTCGACCAGCCATCACGTATAGTTCATTTTCCAAAATATATAGATGCAACACTTGATCGTAAAATAGTGATCAATCAATGCATATTCCTAATCAACAAAATACCTTTAAAAGTGCGACATTTAACTCTGGACACGATAAAAGTGCGGAGTTTTTTGTCTATGACAACCACATATTTTCTTCAATAAAAACACTGAAATTTCACTCTGTCATTAAATGTACGTAAACGACGCGATCTAATCAAGCCGGCATAGAGGCGCCCCATGCGAAAATTACCCTTATCAAATGTTACATACTTCGGATTTTTATTGAGCTTAATCCTAAATATTGCACATCTAGATAATTTTCCAAAAATATATGAAACTTTTTACTTGTATCAAAATTCTTTCTGTTTTATATCTTCTAAATTTTACCATAGAGTTAACTAACAGTCTCACTTGCGGAATTAAGGGGTGTGGAGATCGCACCCCCCCCCCCCCCCCCCCATCATTTCAAAGATAAGAATTTAATGTGCTTGAAATTGCTCTGCTTCAATATTTTCTCCCGTAAGGGAGGGGGACAACCCCTCCCGAACCACCCTAACCGTGATTTGGTTAGTCCTCAATTGCAAAGCCCCTGTAGTCCAATATCCAGTATCCAGTTAATGTAGGGCTTTTACATGTAATATGTATATCAGATATGTTTTATCCCGTGGGGATCCGGTGTTGTATCATAGACCCCCCCCCCCCCCCCCCGGAAAAACGGGCCCGGAATTGCGCCCCAGCATATAATTTCCCCCTATGTACAAAGTCAGTAAAGAGTCTCCCCTTTGGCGGAAAAATCACCCTGGTATATATAGAACCCCCCCCCCCCTGTTTCCGGATTTCATTTGTTATAATAGTTTAAGGAAATAGATATGCGCTCATTAATATTACGATATTCATAAAACAAACGAATATTTTTTGTTGTTGACATGATGAAGTTGGATTTACACGCTGAAAACTTTGAAATGCATATTGTAAATACAATATGCTTACCAAAAGACAATATAAGTAGGATTTTTCGTAAAAAATCGACTATAAGATGTATAATTAAAATATTTGAAAAGTAAAATAGATGAACTGTATAAATAAAAGTTATTAAATTTTCTCGTTTATTTAAATTAAAAAAATCATTTAAGTTCTTCCCAACTTTACTAATTCAAATGTTAGATACTAGTAAATAACGATAAAGACTTTTAAGATGTCTGAATGAATTTTGATATACCATTACACGATTTGAGCAATTTCCTTTTTATAAAAAATCATAAGATGATGATTGTTCACGATACACACACACAAAAATAATCAGAAGAATTACTGGGTCTAAATAAGCAAGAGAATTCTAGTAATAGAAATGGAAACAGATACATAGCTAAAATGTAAGAATGGGGGTGTACTGTCATTTAGGGGGAATTTCTATATTGGGACGGTTTTTCCAAGGGGGGTTGGGTTGGACCCGGGTTAATTCTTCGTAAGGGGAAATTCTATTCCAGGCCCATCTTTCCGGGGGGAATGTCTATCCCGGGCCCGTTTTTTCGGAGGGAAAGTCTATGCGGGGGAGAATCTTATGCTTTACAACACCGGGTAGAATAGGTCCTCAGTACTCCTTGCCTGTCGTAAGAGACGACCCAATGGGACAGTCCTTCGGATGAGAACGCAAAAACCGAGGCCCACTGTCTCAACTTCTGTGGCACGATAAATTCCCTCCATGCTCAAAGGCCGTAAGCACCGAGCATAGGCCTATGTTTTCAGCCCTTCACCGGTAATGGTGACGTCTTCATATGAGTGAAAAATTCTCGAGAGGAAACTTAAACAATATCCTATCAATCAAATCTGAGTCTGTTTTCATATCCATGTAACGTGTGTCTCTAGTACTTAATACATTCTAAGGAACTAAAGATCATGCACCCAATGTTGGGAATGAACTAAGTAAACTTAATTTCTACACTTTTAATGCGATATAGTTTTATACTTTTTTTTCATTAATGTATATTAAATATGCGCATGCCAAATATACAGCTTTTAAGAATAAAGATATGCAATCAAAATACTTTAGAGAGTACTGGTGCTAGTTTTTGCAATAAAAAGAAGAGAGAAAAAAGCGGGAGCTTTCATAGGCATTGTCCCCTGGAACCACCCAGGACTTTGTCCTGGACTTACTGAGGTCTAAAGGCGGTCTTTAGACCCACCCACCCAGCAATTTCTCCGGGCCCCAAACTGAAATATTGCACCCGCCTCTGAATACAATACATAATTCATGGTTATCTTGCTTTAAAATCAACAAATGTAAATTCATGTAATACTACACAATTGTCTATTACTTGAATGTGGCCATTTGCATGGATCTTGAGAGATAATTCAATTATCCCCTAGATTATAACGCGAGAGTCTGAAGGATAGAGCCAGTCAGACAGCAGAAAGGCATGCGCATGTGCACGCGTGTAGATTCTTCTTTTCCAATATAATTTCATACTAGAGCATTACACACCCGTTTTTATTTGTCAAACTGCGTTTTGGAAATCTTCAATTCAAAATACCCAGTCTAAGCTTCGATGATTCTGGCTGTATGAACTTCGTAATATTAGGGGTGGGTCCAGGAAATGCGGTTACAGGGAGGGGGCGCCACTTTATGAGGCAGGGGGTCTGGGGGCCGCCTTGAGGCCCACAGTGGATCCAGAGCAAAGCGCTGGTGGAGTTCAGGGGGGCGAAGCCCCTGGAAGCTCCGGGATTTTACAGGGCTTGAAATATGTCTTCTATTTAGTCATTTGTGAAATTAATAAAATGACTCAAATTTTATGGGTTTTAGAACAAAATTAAGTTCTCCCAATAAAGTAATGCAAGAAATCAAAAGATTTTGTCATTTATTTTTCCGGGAGTGGAAGAAATTATTGCTTCTTTTATCGTTTAGTACATTTTTCTAAACAAGATACCGCGATTTACCTTAAATTTGAAAATTTTAGGGGGGGGGGGTTGCACTGAATATAGGTGTATGGAAATGTATAGATCTATGTACGTGCATTTTAATAACCAATTGGGACTTCACTTCAGAGTAACACAAACTGGGACTAAAGCATGCAATTCCTAACACTAAAAGCTGGTCTGAATCCCCCCCCCCCCCCACTCGCTTATATACCCTACAAAATTTACCTGCAATATTACATAGTATTTACTAATGTCTATTATTATAAGTTCTTTTCATTAAAAACATGGAATTTACAAATGGATGAAAAATACAAATTTCACTACATAGACTTAGGTGTACAAGTGGTTTTCGTCAAGTTTCCGCACTCATTTTTCATCTTGATAGCTTTCTCCCTGCAAAAACTTGGTGTGTCCTGCTGAAACTTGATATATCTACGTTGTTTTCAAGTAGTTTCCGCAACGACAATTTGCTGAAAGCTGATCAAGTTTGCGCAAATTTCGGTTTGCAGAAACTGTTCTGTTTTAGTATGCACATTGCTATACTGATAGTCTACCGCAAAGTTTTGATAAGTTTCCGCAATATTTTAGTTCTGTATCAGTTTGTACAATATGGTGTATACCAATTTTCAGCTTTGTGGAAACTTACTGAGACTTTATCATCGCCATGTAATTATAATAGGATGTTTGTGTTGCAATCAATATATAGAATTTTTAAAAAGATAACTGAAAACACTCGGACTAAATGCAAAGACAGCCTGTTACATGTATATTATAATTTGCGGAATGTGTTTTTCCCCTTTCGTTGTTAGTCTCACCCCCTCCCTTTGGAGGGATGGTGGTGGTGGTGGTGTCCATTTATACTAATGAAGTATCACCTATAAGGTGTCAGTATATTCTGGTAGATTATTGCAATATACATCAGTGGCGGATTTAGAGGGGGCGTAGGCGGAGAAATAAATGACAAAATCTTTTAATTTTTTTAATTACTTTATTGGGAGAACTTAATATTTTCCCCCCAAAAAACCTTAAAATTTGGGTCATTTTATTAATTTCACCTTATTAAATTGATAGAAAATACATGTAGTACAAATGACTAAATACGAGAAATATTTCAAGCCCCATAAAATTTGTAAAACCCAGGAGTTTCCGGGGGCTTCGCCCCCTGGGCCCCAACCAGGGCTTCGCCATGGACCCACTGCCTCATAAAGTGGCGCCCCGTAACCACAATTCCTGGATCCGCCCCTGTACATGTAGATATGAGGAGATACTGTCTGTATAAGTTGATAGCTCATCAAACGCACCTCCTGCGATGTGAAAGTGAAAATAGCTGCAATCCTCGCCGGCGGAATTATGGTAAGGTTCAATTTCAGCAACTATTTGCGATAATGTGCTCCACGAAGATTTCCTTAAAGATTACAATTATTCTAAATGAACCCTGTGCTTCCTAATCCCCGTAATGTAGTTCTTGTTCATCAGTGGCGGATCGAGAGGGTTGTAGTCACTCCACTTTACTTCCATAGTTTTAAACAAAACTGGTCATTTTACCAGTTTGCGATATTCACCCCTCTTTGGGGCCGGGGCGGAATAGGCACAAACTTGGGTCGCAATCCGCTCATCCTTTAAACAATTCCTGGATGCGCCCTTGCCCACAGGCACCTTAAATATGGATATTACTACCCCCCCTCAACGTTTTTTCATATTTTTTTTTATGGGAATAATTTCTCTGAAGTGTATGAATTCGTAGTCTATTTCATCCCTCTTCGATTCATGTAATCGTTTCACGTTTTTTTTTTTTTTGTAAGCTTTAGAGATTGTCCTTCTACCGGTATAGAGATTGGCCTTCTACCGGTATAATAAAATTCATTTTATCATATACCAGTAGAAGGCCAATCTCTAAATACATGTATCCATACTTCCGGTGCCTGTGCCCTTGCCCGTGGAGAACAATACGTAAAGTGCACTTGTAAATATATTACCATTTTGTCTGTAATGATATTTCAGGGCCGTAAATTAACCTTCAATTTGGAGGAGGCAGGAAATTAGGCGGGGGTCTGGGGGCCGCTGAGGCCCCCAGACGCTGAGCACATTTTGTGCACACTGAACACGTTTCGTGCAAAATCCTTGATTCTAGGGCCTTCTAAGATGTTACTTGACTAACTCATTCTAAAAGAAAGATTTGGAATGCTTTTTAAGGGAGGTATCATGTTCTTAGTTATTGGAAACAACATAAATTCTAATGAACTTTAAATTTTAATTTTTTTTGGCTCAAAAGTTGGAGGAGGCAGCTGTCTCCTCCGCCTCCATGTAATTTACGGCCCTGTATTTACGGGTGTATTCAATACCACCTCCTAATAAAAACACGGGGGTGGGGGGTGGGGTGGTATCGTATAGACTCTCATTATTATCATTACAAACAAAATTACCGGTTCCTGTGATTAGACAAATATTGATTTATATTCACAAAATAAAAATTAAATCAAAATTGGAACCAGGAAAGCTTAATTGATTCCCAACTACATGGAAATGGACATAAGATTTTAATAGTGATATTGTTTAGCTACAGTTCATAATGCATAAGATATAATTGCAAAAGTCTATCTGTTAGTTGGATAATATCTTGTATACAATATAAGAATTTCATAAGTTAACATCAGGGACCTATATACTAACTAGTATATGGGTCCCTGTTAACATCAACACTGTTCCAAGTATCTGATTTAAATCATTACTTCTTTTTACTGGCTAACAATTTATATTTCTATTAATTTGTCTTGAAAATGAAAAATCCATCGTACCACTGGACTTGTTTATAAAATGAAATTGATCCAACTTCGCCCCAAAATCACAGATTAAACAGTGGCGGATCTAGACCTCACTGTGTGTGTGTGGAGGGGGGGGGCTTTTTTGGTCAAGCAAAGGAGATATGGTTTTGGTATTAAATGTTAATGAAAATTGAAACATCCATACTTCTTCATTATACTAGCCCGAATATTTAGAAATAATTGTCAAAGTGCACAAATGATCTTACAAAGATTTGGCCTAAAAGCAAAATATGCTTGACCTGGACCATTTAAATTGGCTTTAAAAGTGTTTCAGGTGTTTTCCCCCAAAAAGTCACTAAAATGATTTTAAAAGATTTGAGATGACCTTATAGAAATTAACAAATTTTGCACTAATCAAAATTTATAATCCATAGTTTTGAAATGTTTGAGTGGAGTATAATGAATGGTTGGTATGAGTGATTATATATCAATTGTACATCTTACCTTTAAAAGTATATATTATGACGCACTTAATTTCTATTTGTACAAATAAATTAAAAAAAAAATTAAGCCTAAAAAAAATAATTTAAAAAAATTATTATAATCCGAGGATTAATGTGCATTAAATTATACTTTGTTGTACAATATGAAAAAGGTACAAATTAAACAAATATTAGAAAGAGATTACATATCTTAATGGTAGTATAAGTTAACCACATTCACTAACTGCAAAATTGTAGCTCTCTGAGAAAATATTGGGACAGATCTGTACCAATTAATATTTTCTCAGAGAGCTACAGTTCTGCAGCTATTGCATTCACATGATTATGAATTTCACAATATTTCATATGAATTTAAACGTAAAAATTAAAATGTATCCTTTGTCTTTGTATTGAGTGATGTATATTGCAACATAATTTTCAATGTTCATGCTGAGAATTGCTTTGCCATTATTTTCCAAATATCACCATATAAGCCTACAATATTACATATTATGTATCAAATGAATTATTTATAATATTGACTGAAATAGCATGATATGTTGATCATGATATGAAATGCTTATAAAAGTATTAGATGGCAAATTACAACCTCACAAAGTCATTCACCCAGTAATTGTAGATAAGGAACAATGAGAAACAAAGTCAGGGGCTTGCTGAGCTGTAAAGAACATCCCATGTGTATTATACACAAAGGGATTAGTTGGGGTAAAATTCACCAGACAAAACCTGGGTACAGATATAAAAAAAAAAAATGGACAAAATGACCATGCAAGGACAAAGTCAATATTAGAAGTTTATTAAAGCATAATAACAAAATGTCACAGGACATAATACTGATTTTTATATAAATTCAGGGGGGAAATCTGTTCCTTTTGTAAAGTTTACAAAAATGCATGTGTAAAATATATGTTATATTTTTATGAGATTGTTTTTCAATTTTATACTATAGATTTTGATAATTATTATTAAATGCTTATTCCTTTTATCATATCTATTGCAAAATATGAATTAAAATAGGATTTTCTTTTACTGATATAGAATACTAATAGGCTTTGTAATCATTGGGTTTACAAATTGCTACACAAGATCTGACATTTTTCACATAGCTTCTGCGTGCATGCATGTCATTTGATTCCATATCAACATATCAATTAATAAGCAAGATTCAAAATGTGAAATTACTTTGAAAAAAAAAAAACACAACAAAAAACTTGATGACTGATAATCTATAATATGCATGATAGTTCAAATTTTCTTATGAATATATATGTATATCAAATGATATGTCAGAACAATCAATTTGCTAATATTGTACGTACATGTATATGCTTTCATAATTTTGCTGTTGTGTGATAATGAAATATTGTCAAATTAAAAAAAAATGTGAAATTACAATTTATTGTCCTTAGGTTTGTAATCAAGAATGAAGGAGTAAATGATAACCTAGTGGTGGATCCAGAGGGGGTGCTGGTTCAGGAAATTTTGCTAAAATAAAGTAAAAATAACACATTTTGAGGGTGGACCCCCCTCCCTTGATAACCAAAATTAATGGTAAAATTCCCCTCTCTCAAAAATTCCTGGATCCATCCCTGTAAGCATTAGACAATCATTAATTTGTCATTCCATTATTCATAATTTCTTCATTGGACACATGGAGGCCAACTCTCACATGTGTGTATATAGACATAATTCCAATTATTTTGAAAATAAAGAGGTCAAAGTACCAATTGAATTCAATATAAAATATATAAAGAATATCTTATCATGGATATAAAGATTAAAACATTTCAATCATGTTAATTAATAGATTTTTAGGTCAATTGATTCTCTCATGTGACCTATTGCTAGTGGTCAGCTTCTGTTGTGACAGTAAACAAAACATCAAGCTTGAAAATATCATGATTCCTAGGGTAGAAATTCTGACTCCAGGAGGAACCAAACTTGATATATAGTGTTTATGTGTAAAACATTTAAATTTAGATAACATCTTCCTTAATGCTATTGATACTTTTAGGTAAAGAAGGAACAGGTAATTGTAAATTTCATGACCTCTATCAGTGATAATAATAATAAAATTTATATACATGCAGCCTTATATAAAACAGTTTATTACTCTAAGGTGCTTTACACAATCTGATTAAAATAAGATCTTTGATCCGCTCCGTTATTGTTATGTCGTTTCAATAAGATCTTTGATCCGCTCCGTTATTGTTATGGAGAGGATCAAAGATCTTATTTATAACAATAACGGAGCGGATCAAAGATCTTATTTTAATGAGATTGTGCTTTACAAGGGCAAGAAGAGGAATGCAACAATAAAATAGAATTAAATGACATTATGACAACTTATACATGTATCTGTAAATTAAATTATCAAAATAAAACACTAATGGCTAAAAGTTGGTTGGTTTTTTGGGTGGTTTTTTTTTTGGTATTTGATAATTAAAAACACAGTTTATATATACATGTTAGAATCTAAAGGTTTTGATACTAGCTTTAAAATAGATGGAACCAAAAATGGTCATAGTAATTACATGTCTTTATGATTTAAAAGAATCCTTCTTTAATTTTGTTGACACTAGAATATTATAAATGATGGATGCATTGTCAAGAAAAACAGAAAGATGTACAAAAATTGTGACACTTGCAACTCCAGGGTTCTGATTCAAGGTCAGATCCAAATAGTGTTAAAAGTGTATATCAAGTTTATAATTGTAAAATGTTTCATCAGTATAGACGCTTTTGGGGGAATGAATTACACCTTATACATGTATTATACTTCTACTGAATATTAGAATTTAGCATATAAATGCATGCCTAGAGCAAGAAAAGTTACTGTATTATATAGATTTCATTCATATTGAGGTTAGTAATACTTTTAACTAAATAACTCGGGTATTTAGTTAAGGTCAGTGTCTTGTTGATATTTTTGATGTGTGTATGCATGTACGTGTATGTGTGCGTGTGTGTGTGAAATACAAAAAAATCCATAAAGATTTGTTTCAGAGTTTTGAGTAGTGATCAGTTTTAGCAATCATCAACAGCTAGGGTATGAATCTGTACACTCATCTTTGTTAATTTCTAAAACGACTTAAATTGCATTTCAAAAGTAGTCAAGTGTTATGTGAAGGAGATTTGAGGAACATATGTTCCTGCTAAATGTGTGTGATCATACATTTGGGGTGTCAATGGATGGAAAATCATCTGAAGATCGAAGTTTTGAAGAAATTGAAATACTTTATTGAATATTAATCAATCTTATTTTCATTCTAAAATCATGTACTCAAAGGAATTTTCTTTCAATTACATATGTAAGTGCATTAAATTGAATTATTTTTCTATTTCTTACTTACATTTAAAACAGTTATGTTTGTCATTTTGTTTCTCAAAGTAGAAAATATTTTCATGTAGATTTTTCTTCCAAGATTATTATTCCTTAGATTTCAATTTAGAACATTCAAGTAAAAGAAAATAAGACTCTAAAAAAGGAGGTCTCCATGTGAATTGAGAGAAAGAAACGGAAATTATAAATTCTGTGGTGACATTAAATTTCATTTCATAATTTTGCCAGCTATAATAAGGTATGATATGAGATTCAGGGTGGTACATTTATGTGCATACATGTACCTTGTATCTCCAATTGAAAATTGATTGCTTTAAATCAATTTCAACATTATGAATATCCTACAAAAGTAAAACATAATGATTTTAAAGTTTAAAAAACACATTGTTTCACTCCTGAAACCTTGACCTCACATGGATATATATTGGTATTTAGTGTTGGTAGGTTTTGGTTCTTTTTGGGTGGATTTTGGATAATGTAGTGAATTTCAGTTAGTTGTAGCACAGTAACATGGAGTGAGCTTGCTTGCTTCCTGATATCTAGTCAATCACTTTTTAAGACATACATATTTTTCAAACTTGCATTGCACATATTTGTTTACATTTTTGGTAGGAGTGTTTTATATGCTCACTATATATGTCATCTTCATATATAGATGTGTAATTGTTTGCAAAAAGAGGAGACATCTAAATTCCTAATAAAAATGATAATTACATTTAAATCATAATTGTGCACTTCATGTACTTTTTACATGCAAAATCATTTCATATAATTATATGGTTTTTGTATTTTCTGTCCATATCTGTAAGTCTGTCTGTCACAAAGTCTTAAATTGTGCATTAAAATGCTTCTCCTCCTGTATGGATTATCTGATAAACTTGAAACTTTGTACAATGCTTCATTGCCATTTGCAGATGTGCACATTGTTGGGAGAGGATTTATTGTTATCCTAAAAGTTATAGTGGTTCGATCCAAGAGGGATGCGGGTGTAAAATAGCTTGTGACCATTTCTCCTAGTTGCAAACATATTGCAGAGTCTTGAATTTTTTTTTTTTATTTTTTTTTTTTTTTTTTTTATACAATACTTCATTATCATTTAATGATGTCTAGATTTCTCTGACCTAGGAATCTAATATTTTCCTAAAATCTACAGTGGATCAAAAACAAGTATTTTAAGTGTTGTTTTTTTTTTTACCCTTTATTGAATAATCTTTGTAAAATTGCATGTGCAAAAGTAAAGATGCTTTGAAAATTCAATTACAAAATTAAACATTTCACTGGTTTGTTAAGGTACTCACTACACTAAAGCTTTATGACACTATGTTACAAGATGGCGATTTAAATGTTTTGGGAAAGTATTTGTATTGATCGATATATTCGTCTATAACACCATAGCTAAGTGGTTAATTAATAAAGCATTGGGCAAGAGAGAGAGAGAGAGAGAGAGAGAGAGAGAGAGCATTGGGCTGGTGAACTACAGATCTTGAGCTCAAATCCACCAGTCTTTTGTTCATGTGTTGAAATAATATTTTTGAAAATCATGTTTTTATCCAAATTTGCATTTTTTGCTGTTTTTGGCATACACACTTATTGTATATCATCAGATCTTTTTTAAAATATTAAATCTATTTGTACTGATTTGAGAAACTATTTCCCGGTGTAGTGAGCCACCTTAAATGTAAACATAAAAAGACTCCAGTCTTTGTTTACATAACACAGAATGAAGGCTAAAATATTGCTTTTATTCCTGCATCCAGAAGGTTAAAATTTTGGCTGTGAACACAGATTCAGTTATACTTTTCATGTTTAACATTTAAAAAAATGAAAACAAAATTAAAAAAAAAAAACAAAAAAAAAAAACGTAAACGTCCTGTTTGAGAATTTTTCACTTGTATGGAGACGTCACCATTGCCAGTGAAGGGCTGCAACATTTAGGTCTATGCTCGGTGCTTATGCCCCTTTGAACAGGGGTGGATTAATATTGTGTCACACATTTAGGTAATGTCATATAACTGTAAACAATGTCTCTAGAGGATTTGGGTGTTGCTCAACCGGAAATGTAATAAATGAATGCATAAGATTGGATCGTACTTCTTTTTGGACTAGAACATCCAGGACTGAACTTTCTTAGGGTCGAGATGTCTGTTAACCGTTTATTCGTATTTCCCTGTCAAAGTCTTTTTGACGCTTCAGGTATAGGAGAAAGTACTTTGACTTCAGAATGAATGTGATTGTCAGAGGGAGAATGATGGACCGAAGCATGCATTTTGTAAAATGATTCTTGTGTTGTTAAATCTTCGAGAATCTTGTTGGAGATGTCTGATTCGGTTCACGAAACAACTTAGCATCATTTAGCAGTAGCAGATTTCACCGTAAGCACTTAATTAACACTAATTTTAATATATTGTAAACAAATTGTAACTGTAAGCTAGGCTATTCCAAAATTCCACAACATATCAGAGGAACCGGTAATTTAGCCTGTACATAATGATAAGAGTAGGGGTATATACCACACACCCCTAATAAAAGCACTGGGATTACTGAATCAGAATGACAATTGGGGTGGGGACGATAAAAGCAGAATTTTCGAATTATTTTGAAGCTAAGTTTTGAGTAAGAAATGGTGCCATTCCTTTTGGGTTATTTTTTTCATTGGGGATGGTACCATAGGGCCTACTATTATTATTACAGACAAAAATACCGGTTCCTGTGAATATTCACACCTGACGACCTGTAAAGTAGGGCTGTGCGGTGCACCGAAAATTTCGGTGCACCGCGATTCATACCATTCGATTCGATGCACCGATTACAAATTCCGGATTTCGGTTCGGTTCGGTTTAGATTTTACTTACACCAAAACAACAAATATGGCGTCCGAGTGATGTTGAAAACATGTGGTTTTTTATGCAACGGAGATTTAAATCACTACTGTGTTAAGAGTTAGCATTTTCACCACTCAGATACCAACAGAATATGGTCCGTAAGATCATTGCAGTTTATCTTTACATGACATATAGCATTTCTGTCAGTGGTGGAGTGAAATCAACATCGTAAGTAATGACACAGATTTGACAGTTAACATGAGAGAAGTAAATCAATAAAGGAGAGATTTTCAAAGACTCTCAATTGATAGAATTGTTGAATTTTTGCATATCAATGAAAACAATATCATATACATTTTAGATTCACTATAGATTTGTTTAATAATCCAAAACTTATGCAGCACATTAATATAAAAAAAAAATTGATAGACTGTCAGTGTTTTCTTTTTTCTATCAAAGTTATAAAATGCCATTATGAATAGATATGATGTTTACAAATGACAACATATAGTTATATAACTTGAATTAAATCAAATCAAATATGCTACTCATTAAAATTGTTAATTTTTGTGGTGTCATTAGATAAATTGGATCTAACATGAACCGAATCGAAAATAACCGAACCGTGCTGTTCTGAATCGAAACCGAACCGAATCGAGCTAACCCTGAATCGTCCCAGCCCTACTGTAAAGGGTTGTAAATAGAGAATGTGAACAGCTGCATGTAAATAAGTTAGTGTTCTAACTGCATAATTTAATACCGTTCAATTTTATTCTAATATTTTTGTGATAGGGTTATATGTATACAATTGAAATTGCATGGGAAAGAGTTTAGTAATGCAGAGCTCTAATATAATTTAATTTCTCATGTTGTTTAGACATTTATCCATTAACACATGTATAGGTCTACATAATTTAGGAATGTAATTACTAGATATAAAGTTAATGTCATTCCTTAGCTTGCAAGTACATTCTTAAGAATCATGACAAACAACACTCTTTAAGATACAATTTTCTGCTTTATTACTATATTCATGGGATAAAAGTCCCCATCCTGTGTTTTATTTGGGATATTTATTCCCATTCATGCTCAAATAGGATATTCACTGCCATTTCATGTTCATTATGGGACATTTCCTCCTATGGGACATTGTATCCCATTTTGAATTTAAATATGGGAGTTAAAATCCTATGGGAGAAATTATATTTTTTCTCCCATGGGATTTTTGGTAGGAGTGAAAATCCCCCAAGTGGGATTAAAAATCCCTCCAAAATCCCATGGGATTTTTTGATTTCAGGTGAAATATCTAAAAAACTACAATAGTTACAAGTGTAAATGTTGGTGCATGTCTTGTGGACATAAAATCCCATCTTTTTTTGTAAAGGGTTTATTTGTATCCTTAATAAAAGGGTTGGCGAAACTCCGGACTTTTGTCGTGTCCAGAGTTAAATGTCGCACTGTTATATGTATATATATATATATATATATATATATATATATATATATATATCTCACTCTGATCAATCATATAGCGGCTTAATTGATAGAAATTCAGAGGCCTGTGGTTTCTGCAATTCCGGGCTGAGAGTTAAATGTATTCACCCGGGGATAACAATAGTCCAGTTTGCACCTTGCGACAACTTCCTTCATGTCACGAACCCACCCAAATATCAGATACACCGCACACTGCCTCAGAGACACTGCAATCTCGTAGCCCTTTAAAACGACTATGGTTTCAAACTCCGGCATAATATGTTCTTCCATAATCCTGCCAGGCACGGTAAATATCAAAATCATAAAAAAGCCAGGAAAACGTCAGATATTTCGGACTAAATATGTTTATGAGTGGGCACCGAAACGAGGCTTCCGTACGACGTTACAACAGCTGTCCCGTAACGCCTTAGGAATTCACTGATAAAACTCGAAAAACCTTCTGTAACACTCCCTTCTCCACATGGAAGGCGTGACAACCCTCAAGAGAACCCTATCTGGCATCCCACATCTTGATTATGGACGTGTCCCACGCTTTCCATTAGTACCGACATCGAACTTTGCACAATTCCAGTTCCACTCAACAAAATTCCTGCAATTTTCTCTCAACAGGAATTATCTCTAACTCATCCTTTTAAAACTGCATTCTTCAGTCCACACGAGACCCGTTTGCTCAACAGTAAACAACAGTTCGTGAAAGTCGCCATTAGGCATAACAGATTTAGTTTTTTTTAAGTTGTGTATTCACAAATCACTACGCCCATCTCGAAATGACATAGAATGTAGTCCAAGAATAACTTGTTAATTCAACTCAACTCAAATAATGTTTTTATCATATAAACTCAATGTTTTAAAATATTAAATGATAAGGAATCAATTTTGCATCATGCGCTACGCGCAATGATGCAGTTTTCATTCTCTTTGTTTCGTGGAATTCCTCCATCCAAAGAAAAAATAATAAATTCATTCCTTAAAACCATCTTGAAAACTATTCAGATCATACCCATCCCTATTCATACATAAATCGCAATTCACGATTAATTTAATTTGGGTGTACTTTATATCGTACGTTTTGTTGTTTAAATGAACGAAATAGATTTGGCATTATTGCGAAAGTTTAGAATTCCTTAAGTGAGAACAACAATTTCATAGTGTGCAATAAACTTCGTGGGAAAGCGATTACTGCAACTTGTTTTCGAATTGTCGGGAACCGTCTGAATAGCCATCATTGTCTGTATGGCGCAATCTGACTGGCTGATAGTTCTCATGAATATTCCAAGCAAAAGGTCATGTGGACATGACCCCCACTGGGGTAATATGTCATATCCTATTAAAGCGATTGCGAGAGTATCCTAGGATCTGATTTTAATTAGATTGCCTCCCTACTTAAAGGCCGTAAGCGCCGAACATAGGCCTACATTTGTGCAGTCCTTCACCGGCAATGGTGACGTCTCCATATGAGTGAAATATTCTCGAGAGGGACGTTAAGCAATATACAATCAATCAATCTAAAAACTTCAAAATAAATGAATAGATAGAATGAAAATGTTACGATCACCGTGGAATCATCTTGTTTTGTTGGGTTTAATTATATAGATAAACATGTTTTTCGTTGTAGTAGGATAAAAAATTGATGGATCAATCATAATTAGCATGTTTTAAAACCTATAGCTATTGCTAGAGAATACATCATCGCGTCTTTAAATATGAGGTCCTATGATAACCATGAAATCCAGACCACCAACAATCTTGCATACGTTCTTACTACGACCTTACTACGACGTACCCGATCGCACTACGATCATCAATTTTTACATGGTCGTAGTGCGAACGTGGCCTAGTGTGAGGGGGTATTACGTAAATAAATATATGATAAAACAAAGCAATTAAGATGAAAGTTTTCACAAATATTCATCGTACATTCGAAGTACTATCGAAATACCATCAGGCATGATAACAGCACTCCATAGCAAAAAACGATGGCTTATAGAAAGACCAACCACAAGGTATTACTCCTGGTCAAAGAACAGGAGTGAAAGCAGCGTCACCCAAGGGAATTATATCATTGTTAGAAAATATTTCTTTTAAAGAAAAAATCATATCATCCTTCGAAACAACGATAATAATTCATATCTGATGCTTTGCGCAATGATTTTACAGTAATTATACAACATTGATTAACCCTTTCTCTACCGGCACATTTTAGAGGTTTTGAAAGACTAAATGACAGTATTTTTAAATCGATTTAAATCTGCATGGATCACGATTTGGGGTAGGCATATGACATGTAATTTTGTTAGGAATTGGACAGGGAACAATTTCTTATAAAATTTGTCAATGTATCCCATGATCTCAAATAGGTCTACGGGGTCAAAGGTCATATAAGTGCACATTTTTGCAATTTTTTTTCTCTGAAATATATATATTACGACCCCTCTCACTAGATTAAAGTCAAAAATAGGAAATTCTAAATGTATGAGCTAATGTGCCTTTTAATATACTACAAAAAGAACAAAATCAAACTAATCAATTTTATTGACAAACAAATATTTTTGGTTGCTAAGTAACAACACTCATAGTACAATTTTGACCATAATTTCCCTTTCTGCATCCATTCGACACAATTTAAACGTAATTACAATCCATGATGATTAGTAAATGTCACATTATTTTAAAAATATAATCTTTAAATAGATCTTAATCATTTTAAAAGGTTTTTAACAAAAAATATGATGAAGAGAATTAAGGTCAAAGGTCATCAAATGGAAACTTCGTACTTTATATACTTGTCCATCATTTTCTAATAATATGACGTTTTGCCATTATGTTCCATTAAATAGAATAAGTATTGCAACATTAAAACAAAGATCTTTCAATTATTGTTAATCTAAAATAATCTATTTTTTATTCAATTATATTTGGTTGCTAAGCAACAACACCTTATCAAATGTTATCAAAAAGTACTAACCATTTTTCCTCTCCAAGTTCAACATATACGAATGTTCAAGTACTTACTTTCAATCACTAGATTTAAATGTACTTGCATCATATTTAACAAAAACGTTCTTATATTCAACCTCTTGAAACCTATTTCTAGACATAATTCTTGATAATGAGTTGTTCCGACAAGGGCATGCGTTGACCAATATCTGTCTATCGACTGGAACTTCACAGCAGGCGTGCATAAGATAATGCACAAAAATCTGGAAAAAAAGTATTTCTTAATACTTAGTCCTAAATACTAATGTATTGTCAAAGCTTTTGAATACTCAATTGGCTCTGTAAATGTTTTCGATAATCAAGGCCCTCTGAAAAGTATGCATTTAATTACTTATGAAATTTTATCAGAGGTATTTGTAGTACACATTTAATAAATGAGTTACATTCACAGCCAGATTAATTTTGGTAAAGGTAATCTTTTTACTATGCATTTTATTATTCTTTTTAAACTGGAAATCACTGCCACAATATCGGTTTTTAAAACTAGTAATACCTGTACAGTTCCTCTTCAGTGAGAGGCTGCAAACTTCCTTGGGAAGTATATGGCAAACCTTCCCCCTAGATATGACCATCTCAGCATAATGGTTGGTGGCAACACAGATGGAGAAAACCAAATC
Organism: Ostrea edulis; assembly: GCF_947568905.1. Classification (NCBI taxonomy): domain Eukaryota; kingdom Metazoa; phylum Mollusca; class Bivalvia; order Ostreida; family Ostreidae; genus Ostrea; species Ostrea edulis. The sequence continues at coordinate 69,292,940 of NC_079165.1, read as the reverse complement.
TTCTGTCAAAGACAGCTTCATAAAATCTGCAGTTCTCCGAATAATAGGGTCCCATATCTGAAAGAAAATTGCAAATAAAATCAGTATTGGCCACCATACCTTAAAACGTGTCATACCTTATAATTAGAAACTAATTAGAAATTGTTTTGTCTCATTTTGTATGTATACGATCCCTAGTTATGCAGCAAAAAAAAAAAAAAAAAAAAAAAAAAAAAACACACCAAACAAACAAAAAAACAGTAAAATGGTACACGCATATCAGTGCATCATTACACCATGATTCCAATTGTGAATGTATTATCTGGATTTATTTGAATGTTAATCAAATTTATACTGATTTAACCCTATATTCAACCTCAAAGAGTCATACCAACTGAAAGCCAGGTCGTCATCCCGAATGAAATGCCACAGTTCTGGGATCATGGGTGTTCCTGTGTCCTCCACATCAGCATCCTTCCAATGCATGTCTGGATTTGCCAGTAGACTGTCGCTAGCGGATGATACCTGGGAACTTCCCACTAAGTATTGGAATGTCAATACCCTTTTTAAAGAAGAAAAGAAATTACAATTAAGAATTGTTGGTTTATGTTTAAAAAGCAAAATCTAAGTTTCACGGTAGCATGGAACAGTTTCGCACTTAAATTAATTTACTCAAATTTATTTAAAGATAAGGTAAGGGATTGCATTCATGTGTTAGAAATGAATCGAATATTTTATTATACATTGCGAGAGTAGCAGAGTGGGTAATGAAAAAAAAAATGTATCATGTAGCTATCTGCATCATGCCTAGCATATATTATACACGAGGGCAAATACTGAAGAAATTCAGGTTAAAACCTACAGGGTCCAGCGAAAATACTGAAACTCTGAGGGAAAGTGAATGACCCCAGATATAAAAGTTGAATTGAATTGCTTCTTAATGGTACCCAGTGTCTAAATCCCCTTGCATGGTACTCTGATGGGCTGTGGATTTAGTCGAAATTAGAGAAAATCTATGCAAGAAGGGGATTGATTGATTGATGTTTTCTGCCAAACTCAACAATTTTTCAGTTATCTGGTGGCATCCAGTTTTTTTTATTGGTGGAAGAGAGAACCCAGATACCTGGGAAGAGACCAACGATCTTTCGAAAGTAAACTGGGAAAACTCTCTCACTTACCGGTGCGAACGGGATTCGAACCCGCGCCGACAGAGGTGAGAGGCCGTGTGATTTTTGAGCTAGTGCTCTAACCACTCGGCCACGGAGTAGGCCGGCAAGAAGGGGACACGTGCCCATCAGCTCATAGCATACAAGTACCAGCATGTATGGATCACATGTAATTTATGGTCATAAGCTACTAAGTGTATATAAAATACATGCATTTGGATAAAAGAGAAATCAATATGATTTTTCATTAGCCTGTCATAATCAGACTTTGATTGATGTTAACCCACCCCCATTTTGGCCCAAACACACATTTTGTTTTTATTTCTGTTACAGAATAAAGAAAATAATTCAAATTATGATAATAAATTCTATCATTACAATAATGTAAAGTGTGTTTTCCTAACAGATTGTGTTTTCTTTTCATAGAAAGATAATTTCTTTTATAAACATGGAAAAAACTTGGAAAATAGCCTTCTCACCAGCGGTCGTGAATGTCCAGTCTGATTAAAACCACCCCATCCCATTATACACTAAATACACACCCTTCTTACACTCGTGCGTCAGGTAAGGAGATAATTCTGGGGAAAAGGGGGGGGGGTGTTAATCAAACTGCTGAACCCGGACAGGGTGTTATTCACTTGGTTTAGATGTCATAAAATATAAATATTTTCTTTCATGAAACGACAAATCATGGCATCTAATCGCGGTTAATTAATCGTGAATTTTTCATAACATGACAAAACCGCATTTTTTTTCTTTTTAGTCGGGCTATGTGGCTACATCAACTTACATGCACGTATTTATACTGAATGCATGATCGTTTGGGTCATCCTGCAACAGGAGATCCAGGGCATCTTCTGCTGATGACATCAGATCGTTTTAAAAATGTAAAATACAAGCTTTCTCTGCGACAGTCACGGTGAAGCTGTGTTATTTTCGTTGAAACGGAAACACGTGTGTTCTCCGTTCACACTTTCAGAAAACCCCGCGTGACCCGCGATCCGGATCACGGAAAAATAAAAGTATACAGGCTATATATAGGCGAACTTCTTTTTTGTTTTCTTTCTTTGGCAGAGAAAAAAATTATTACTATTCCGAACAAATATAACGTTTATATCTGAATTTGAAGTACTTTATTTATCTTTTTTAAAATTCAATCTGCCGATGTAACATTCTCAATAGGTGTTTTATGAAGTTACATGTAGGTTGTGTAACTGTTATAAAGCAATATTGGTTTTATGCTTTTCAAAAAAAGCAGAGATACCTGGCTGATTATTTCATACATGGATGTATGTTGTTTTAGTGTATCAACAGGTACTGAATTTACTAAAAGAGGACAATACTAATAGTTTTCACCACTTAATTGTGCGACGCGCGTCGATTGCTGTTAGCGACGTCGATTTGTCGCTAATTTTTAAGAAAACCGCGCAGCATGTCCCAATTTCATTTTATCGTAATATAAAAACTACAGAGAATTATAATATGAATAAGGGTCCATCAAAAAGAACATTTCCTCTACTTTTACAGGCTGTATTTACTTTTCCCTATTTCCATATATAAATATAGATAAAACGCCGATCTGTTTAAACATTGAGAAATAAAATCGTAAAACAACGTATATGTGCAAAAAATTGCTATTTTCTTATAACTTTGCCAGGCATTAAAATTAATTTTTATATGTACTGAAAGCAGGGAATATATGCTTTTCAAAAATATAAAAAATATTGCATTCATAGGGAAAATAAAAAAAATCATAGCGAGGGGGGAAATGGCCTTGCGACAAAGCGTTGCGTCATATTTAGACGAAGTCATCTTTCATTTTAAATGCTTTTTTTAATTTAATGGCTTTATTTATTCAATTGATTTTTGCATAGTTAAAAAAT